>NC_045733.1:29356245-29373601 GCF_008692095.1 Etheostoma spectabile | reverse complement strand
TGTGTGTGTGTGTGTGTGACACTGGTCTTACAGCAGTTCGTTAAATGGTCACGTTATTTTAATCTATTGATTCGTCAACAGGGACACGATTTTCTCATTTAATTCGTAGTGGTTACCATGAAATGGGAACGTAATCATTTCACGAACTGCCATGCCTGCTCTGAGGACAACATGGCTGCTAGGACACGATCCACGGTTTCTGGGGGACGCAACAACGGGGAAATGAAACGCTGCACGCTAGCGACAACAACGAGACGGACCGTCACATGCGAGACACGCAAAGACAACAGGACTGTTGTGGTTAGGAAATGAACAACGGGGAAAGGAACCGTCACACGCTAGTTTGTGTAAACCCCGCCCACTCTGCTGGCAACTTGATTTCGCCCCACAGCTCGGTCTGTAAACCTGCGTGTTTAATTCTCCTGCTTCAGTTCACAATTTTGCGGGAACCAATCACAAACTGGCGGGTTTAACACAATGATGATCGAGAAACAATCAAGCAGCTTCTTGTTTACATTCAACATAGCATCGGCCACCAAAGTGCAGCCGAGCGCAGCAACCCGTTGATGCCGTTGTTGCTTCAATGTCACCCGGATTGGTTGTCTGATTGGTTGAAGGACTATCCAATTGGGTACAGAGTCCTTTTAACTATGCCTGTTGATCACGCTTCTTGTGCAGAGAAAATCCAGAGCAGACTCCCCAGACCAACGCTTAATCTCAAGTCTATTGAGCTTGGCTTGGTCTGGTGATAGCCAGACTAGTAACATGCAGGAGATGGCGACAACAACGCTTGTGGTTAGGAGAGGAAGAACTCAAAAAGGAACTGTCACACGGGTGACGCGATCCCCGGGTTCCGGTGTGGAAATCCTGTGTTGTTTGACCCACCCACCACCCCAACCAAATTACTTACGTGGATTTCCGGCCTGTCAATACTACTCGCTACCGTAATCTTGCTGTTATCACAAAAGATATATGGTATACAAAACAATACAAAATGGTATACAAAATGGTGAAAATAAGGGTGATGCTATTATTATGTGTGTATATATATACATACACACACACATAATAATAGCATCACCATTTCACAAGCTGCTGTGTGTGTGTGTGTGTGTGTGTGTGTGTGTGTGTGTGTGTGTGTGTGTGTGTGTGTGTGTGTGTGTGTCCCTGTGGTCTACTAAAAGCATTGTTAATTGTAAAGATAAAGCCAACAGTAACTGCTAGGGGATGTGACTAACAGTAATGTGGTACTCAATGTAATTAACATTATTGTGGTAGTGGGTTTTATTAATAGCAATATATTTTACTATATTTATATATTTATATATTAAACTAATAGTAATATGGTAGAAGTTTTATGTATTTATGCTTTTACTTCAGCTTCTCACCTCACAGCCGGATACTTCCTAACAGGAGAACCACAGTGGGAGCTGTAGGTCAAGCTATATTTAGTCTCTGCCTATTAAGTGTAATCACGTCATTAATCTTTGGCGAGTCGGACCCTCCCGGTTGAAGCCCACACCCGGCCTCATTGACAAAGACACAGTTCAACTGTATTTTACCTAAGAAGCCACCTGGAGTACCAGTGCTCTATATTTGTATTGCCTTTGGTTGTGAAATTATATTTGTAGTTTAATTCAAAACGAGTTTGTTGCAAGTACATTGTGGCACTATTAACCTTAGTGCGTTATAAGCCCACTCTCACTGGCCATAAATGGCATGTTAAAAAAGATTTAGCACCTCTTTGACCTTTGTGCATACTGTAAAATGCTTTTAAATGACCATTGAAAAGTCAATTCTTCAGTTAATTGCCTTTCCAAAAGCAACATCTGACAGTCAGAGCAACCGGTGTGCCATATTGATATCTTTTGTGCTGTACCTGGTGTGTTTGCGCATCGAAAACAACAGTTGGTAAACGTTGATCGCACGATCATTAATCTGCAGTGACTCGGCTTGATGACTTGTTTTATGTGGTTTACTTTGTTAGGACATGGGCCAGCCAGCAGACTCGCTGTATAATGGATCACATGGGCTCTGAACAAAGCCTGTCTGCCTATCATACCCTCTCGCAGTCCAGTGACAGCTCAGCAGTCTGCTCAGGTTGCCAAGGCTGCTGTCATAGCAACTGTGTCCGTATAGATTGTTTGCCTCTTTTGTTGCTCTGCTGACGAAAGTCTGATTGGTTTGAATCCTGTTTTGACTATGTCACCATGTGGCCAATACATTTGTTTTGCCCTTTGAACAGCACAGTCAGTGACTAAATATAAACCCTTTCTACCACTTTCCAACCTGCATGTATACATTTGTAATGTGTGCCAGAGAGGCTCTAGTACCTTTTCATTTATTTGTCTTTCAGCTTGATATCTTGTAAATAGCAAAATTTCTTTTTTTTGTTAATTGGGTGAAATCACTTATATTCCCATTCTTCCTACAAATCTAATTACATGATTTGATGAGTCTTAAAAACTTTATTTCCAAGTGTGTTTGCACATCCAAGGAATTTGACTTGGTGATAATTTGATGCATGACAATAAAGCCAGTGCAAAAGTATAAAGACATAATATGAAATAAAAATAAGAAAAATGGCAAAAGAATTACAATCAATCAGACTTTATTTATAAGGCATTTTTCGTACCTTTTACCCCCACCTCCCAGCCCCAGTCACCCACCTACCCAACCGCCCCTAAATTGACAGAAATGATGTCATTCAAAACAGGAACAAGCCAAACCGAGACCTGAACCAAACTAAGGAAGCGCCATCAAATGTCATCAATTTAAAAGAATATAAGAATATGTAAATACATACCGGACATCTGTTATTAAAGTGTCTGTTTTTAATGTCTATAGTTGTCCAGTTGTGCAAAAGATTGTCCAGAGGATGTAAAATATGCAATATAAGTATAATTTCTAAGAGGGGAGATGGTAATGATGAGTGTTAATGTAACGTGTAACGTCAGCCGTGTCGGGGGGGGGGGGGGGGGGGGGGGGGGGGGGGGGGGGTCGTCCCGAGCTTGTTGAGGCTAGCTGCAGTCAGGGAGAAACTGTTTTTGTGATTGGAGGTTTTGGTCCTGATAGAGTGCAGCCTCCTACCAGAGTGCTTCAAAGAGCTTTTTTCCAGGGTGGGAGGAGTCAACCACAAAACGATCTTTCTCTGGTTATAGGTGTAGCCTGCTGTTTGTGACACAACTACTGAATCTGCTACAACATGATAGATTTAGATTGTCATAAGTCTGACTCCCGTAAAATCTTGCATCATCCTTGTACAAATCCTGATATTCCTGAACAAATGCATATGTTATCCAAAAAGAATGGCTACCATCAGTCAACCATTATTGTCTGCTATGTGCATTTCTATGCAGATCTGGATCCAGATGCAGATTTAACATTTGTTACTGTTTTATATTATTAAAACAATACATTTAGAGGATGATGAGGTCTAGCAGATGAATGCATTTCCTCAGTCATTTCTAAGATTTCAGTTGTATGCTTACGGCATTGAATACGTATTCGCTTGCAAAGTCAATCCAATAAACATCAAAACATTTAGTTATGATTAATAAAGCATGTATGGATCTGTATTTCATCCCTATCACTGTTAATGTTCAGTACCTCTTTTCTTAAAATTGTTACATTTTGTTCGGCCAAGCGTTGCTGTCTAAATAGACATGTAGATATTCACTTCCAGTGTTGCCATTAAGCTCATGAAAAGCGTGCAAAAGACAGACCAGCATTATTCCTCATTCCTCACATTATACAAATATGCAAATTTGAATGAAAATGTGCAGGGTGCAGTGTCTTTCAGCTGTGTCTGTGTCTCTCTGTCCAGATTGAGAACATTGATGCCTGCCTCAGTTTCCTGGCTGCAAAAGGAGTCAACATCCAGGGTCTGTCTTCAGAGGGTAAGCTGGACTCCTGCTCCTCTGTTTTCACTGGAACAAAAGAGCTTGACCCAAACCTGGGCCAGGCCAGGCTTGGTCTATCTATTAAACAAAGGGGCTTTGTGCTATGGGAAAAATGAGCTCACATATACTTAATACATTGAAACATTTTCATTGGCAAGTTCTTTTGCCAGGACATACTACATTGATGCCAGATAGTACACAGTAAAACATGCAGGCTTGATAGGGCCTGATTACCCCATACATACAATTAATGGACCAGAACTCTTCTTGTAGCAGAGTGTTTAAATGTAGCCTACTTCAAAAAATATTTGATGTTGGCTTCATTTTTTATATCATATTATTCATGAAGGAAACCTAATTATGATAATGGTACTTATAGTACTGATGGACAATAAAGGAATTAGTCATTATCACAATATAACAATATTGATAGGCCATAACAGCCAGTATAGCAGTACCCCGTAGTGCTATCTAGTAGCTTTAGTTTCTTAGCACAGAACAGTCCGGCAGCTGTCATCGAGCAGATGAAGTGATAGAATTTCTCTATCATCTTCACTTTTGCCTTTTATTAAGCACTTTTTTGCTTAATTCACCCACTTTTGTCCTTCTTTATCTCATCTGCCTTTTCCTTTGGAATATTTCACATTGTCCTTCTCCCTGACCCGCAGAGATCCGTAATGGTAATCTGAAAGCCATCCTCGGCCTCTTCTTCAGCTTGTCCCGCTACAAACAGCAGCAGCAGGCCCAGCGGCAGAACTCCCAGCCCCAGGGCACACACCCTCCCCTGAGCCAGCAAAGCAGCGCCCCAGCCCAGCTCAACCACTCTACGCATGGGACTCCTTCCCTTACAGCCCAGAAAGCAGCACAGGCCGAGATGCAGTCCAGGTAAAGCTCGCTGGCGCGTTAATGCAATCTCTGTAAACTGGAAATATAGGAAAAGTAACCTTGAAACTGGAAGAATGAGGTTTGTCTCTGTTTTCTTCACTTTTTGCTGTTTCTGCTGTTCTACTTCATCATTGTGTCATCTCTATCCTCATGTTCGCACCTCCTGTCATTTATAACTGTAAACCTGACCTCTCTGTCTCTGTCCTCTTCCATATTTCTCTTCTCTTTTCTTCTCCTCTAGGGATGGGTCTCAGAGTAAACTGCTCAAGTTTTCCCTTGGTCAGAAAAAGACCTCTAGGTCAGCTTCTTCTGCCTTTTTTATTTTCTTGCTCCTCCCTCTCTTTCCTCCAAAACACCTCCTGTCCCGTCCCCTTCCTGGAAATAGGAAGGTAGAAATTGCCCCTAATCAAGGATATCTTGACAACATCTTTTGTACTGTAATGGGTATCTTGTTGTTTCTTTGTCTGTGATTAAGGGCAGTATCTACTACAAGCACTATCTAATATGCATGAGTGATAGTAGAGCACATAGGAACTAGAGCTCCAGGCTCCCTTTTCGGACGGATGTATGTCTGGCAGCGTGCTTCATTTGGCAAGCCTGCTAAATGGGCTGTGAAAGACCTTTAGATAACCCTTAAGTAAGTGTGTGTGTGTGTGTGTGTGTGTGTGTGTGTGTGTGTGTGTGTGTGTGTGTGTGTGTGTGTGTGTGTGTGTGTGTGTGTGTGTGTGTGTGTGTGTGTGTGTGTGTGTGTGTGTGTGTGTGTGTTTGCTTGACAAGCACATTCCCTATGTAATGTGACATTAATAATTAACAGAGCAAGAATCTGTAGCTGGAATGTGTGTCTATAATATGTGTTCTTCAAATAGAGCTTCCGTCTGCGTTCACTGTGAGGCTCTCAAGACTTTTTGCGTTCCCATTTGGCTCTTTTTTTTTAGCATGCAGTGTCGTATTATGTGTTGATGCACTTTGAAATTGGATTTAGGATGTGGTTTTGCATGCTGCCCATCCCAGATTGTGTTTGCATTGCACCTGCCAAACACCAGCTCCGCTCCAAGGAAATGCAGTGGCCCCACCCTCTGGCCAGCATGTTTAACTACAAGATGAGGAGCTGGGATTCTCCTGCTGCTCTCCAACCGGACAACTCTTGGCTTTTCTAACATGTTCTTATTTCAAAGGCCCCAATCAAAAACGTATACAGATTTCCTCCAAATGTGCTCAGGTTGGTTTGGTTGGTTTACAGATGAGCTTTGATCTTAAGCCTTTCTTCATTTTGAGCAAATACATTTATTTGGCAAGAGCATTTTTCTTTTGCTTTTTTGACTGTATTTGACTTCAAATAAATTGTCAGGAAATGTGTAGATATGTTTCCATATTAGTTCTGACACGTTGTAGCCAAAAAAATAATAATAATATTTTGAAATGTGCATACCCATCAAATAGAATATTTTTTCTATACACAGCCAGTCCAAATGCGGGGAGGCAGTAGACTGACTGGCCCTGTCATAATTGAAAGCCAAATGATCTTAGGCTACTCTTGACTAAATAATGCGGTAAAACCTATTACCTAGCAATGGCCAGATAAATAATGGCCAGTCAAAGTGGAAAGCATGCCGGAAATGAGAATTGCTATAAAGCATACAAGAGCTGAGAGAGTGAGAGCTGTAATCTGCTTATCAGCATCTGCCTCACAGTCCCTGGAGGATGATTATGATGATGATGATAATGATGATGTTGCTGCCTGTGAATTAGCATTTCATTACTCAGTCCGTATGCCACGGCCTGGTCAGATTACAGACCTCAGCAAAAGGCAACAGAGGGACTCACAGGATGGAATCAAGGTGTCATAAATTTCACCAAGGCTTATCCATTGCCAGTACATCCTGTCTAATTTGCGCGGGGAAATAAAAGAGCAGGACGTGTAATCTGAGGCTGTTGAGCTCCCAGCTCCCCTGGGACCTGCACTCTGTCAACGCGTCCACCCCACACGGAAACGTCCACGCTGCTGTGAGCTCATCTGTCTCCCTTAGATTACTGTAGGTGTATATAGGGAGATGGGGCCAGGCAGCGCTACAAGAAAAGCAAACAATAGCTGAGTTTACATTTATTAAACTGTGTGTAACTTCTAATCCAAGCCACAGACTTTCAAACCAATGATAAGACGGATATAAAGATGTATCTAAAGAGTCTAATATTATTTAAGATATAAGATAAAATATTAATGTTTGTGTAGCACATTTCTTAAATTACAGTAGTGACATAGTGCTTTGACAAAAAACAAAATATTAGTTATATATAAAGAAGAATAAAGATTTAGTTTTTCTTAACACAAGGAACTCTCCTGTGTCCCTCTACCCTGTTCACATAAAACACTTTCTGCAAAAAAAATTAAAATAATAAATTTGCATCATCCCTCAACTCTCTTAATTAAGTGAGACCCTCAGGTTTGCATTTGGAAGCTGTAGACTGGATTTGTCTCTAACAGAATGTGTACTTAACCTGCATTATACCGGAATATGTTTCTTCAGTGTGTGAGATGAAGGCTTTATATCGAATATATACTTTCTTGCTTCCTTTCTCTTTATTTCTCTCCCTCCCTCTCTGTTTCTTTGCCAGACTTCCCGGCCCCTCGGCGAGGGTATCCACTGCAGGCAGTGACATCCCTCCAAGAGGCTCGGTCAGCGCTGCTGGGAACAGACGCAGCCAGGGCTTCAGTGACAAGACCAAAGCCAACTCGCACCTGAACAAAGGTAGGCCAACCACAAACACACATAGCGTTTATTAGTTTAGGGATGGATGGTTGTAAATCCCACCATCATAACATCATACCACTGAGATGGCCTCGGCAAAGTGTGTGTGGGTCTCTGTCTGACACACACAGTGACACTGATAGTGACACTGACACAACTGTGTTCAAGAGAAAACTCCTCTTTTAAGGTTTCAGGTAATTTCACTTTTCTTGGAACATTAATATTTCCTGTCATAAGGAGAGAGCATTCGTCCTCAGTTTGTATAACAAACATTCAGTAGTTCTGAATCAAAATCAGAAAAGGATTTATTGCCACCTATGTGGAATTTGCCTTGGTGAATTGTGCATACATACACAAACAAACAAATTAAAACCTGAATAAGAAATAAACAAGAAATACGGAAACGGCATGGATGCTGAAGTAAATGTACTTTCCGACTGCAACCTCAGTGAAAAATCTCAACTTGTGTCTTTGGACCTGTGTCCGGTTGCAGTATTTAGGACATGGTCACAGTGTGGAAGTTGAGGTGAGGAGCTGTGATTTATATTGATTTATAGTTAAGATGTGATTGTGACCTCCGTTTGGCTGCTGTACACAAACTGTCTTTGTCCTCTTAGGTTGAGAGGGTTACTGTGTGTTGTGGACAGCTCCTATCTGAACCGTTTAGGGTATTTATGCATGTGTTTTTTGTTATTTGTTTGAGATTATTGCTCAAAGGCGGCGTCAAATAGTTGTAATAACTAAGAACCAAAGAGATCCATTGTGGTGATGATTGGTCTCATGCAAACCATATGTTTTATTGCTTTTGATTCTGCAGATAAAGAACACATTTCTCATAAATTAAGTGACTTACACCAAATATAATGATTTATTTTGTGTGTGTTTACTAAAGAGTATAAGTATGTACCTTTTGCCTTTTAATAACTGAACCAGTTATTAATTAACATTTTTCAGAATTTGTCCTGATGATTCAACCAAAAGAGATTTATTTTTTTTGGAGATGGAGATACATGCTCATACTTTTATTCCAAACTCCTCAGACCCACTGTTTGAGTTCTGCAGCATACAAACTTGCGAGTGTGTTTGGCAGTATATTTAGTTAGCGCAGTGTTGAAATAGCTTCTGTCACAACTCAGTGGGCCAAGGCTTTATATAGACTGTGTTAGTGTTCACAGTTTAAACTCATTATCCTGCATTAGACAAAGAATTCTGACCGCACAGAGGGAGAGGGAGGGAGAGAGAGGTAGAGAGAGAGAATCTGTTGTCTGTGTTTCAAGTGACAAATTAACCAACGCTGTGAGCAGCACTGTGGGGCACTCATTCAGATGCTGTTCCATCCGATGTAGGGGAGCTTCTATTGGATGGTGTTGTGTTTGTGAACGTTTGTGCATATGTAAGTAAAACAAATTTACAAGTCGTACTGTTAAAGGAATAGTCGGACATTTTGGGAAGTACACTTTCTGGTGGAATGTGAGATGGATAGATGACAACTACTCTCATCTGTGTGCTAGCCTACCAGTTAGCAAAGCTCAGCATTAAAACGCATTATATCCTGTTTGTAAACCGTACAACAACCAAAGTGTAAATTAAACAAGTAGTGTTTTATATTTCTTGGCCCGTCCAATTTGTGGTGCCTGCTGGCTGTAGCTTTATTTTTATGATTACATACATAAAAGTGGTATCAACTCTATGGATCTTATTCTGGGCATTATATTGAAGCTGATCTTGAGCTGCTCGTTTGTAGCGGTAGTAGAAGTGGTAGCAGCAGCAGCAGCAGCAGTAGTAGTAGTTGTAAGTCTGAAGCTAATTCTGAAGAAGAGCATTAGCTTGAAACGTCACTTGTAGTTGTGCCAATAAATTAGCTTAGTCTGCAGAAGAGCATTAGCACACAACTTAACTTGTGGATGTGCCAATAAATTGTACTTGAGGGAGCTACCTGTTTGTTTTCATTGCAGCACTAGTAGCATTAATGTTTGAAGTGTCAGTTGAGCTTGTCAACAAGTAAGTGAGTGACGAGGTTTCCACAGAAAGGACCAGAGCTCATCTAGAAATAAGATACACTTTGTTATAAAGTGATTTACAGTAAAAATTGGCAGCAGGAAGCATGAGAATCACCCCCCTCCTTCTTGCCTTGTTGTTGACATGCTGCCAAGCCCCGCCCCCTTGCCATACCATCCTCGTCATCTTTCTCCTCCTCCTCTTCCTGCACCCTCTGGATGGCTGGCCATGGTTTGGGACTCTTCCCTCCTCTTCTGTCCATCTCCTCCTGTCCTTCTTTCTCTGTTCCTTCTGGACATCTGCAGCATCTATGAGGTTTGTCAGCTTGCACTTATAGATTGCCTTGGGCTAGGACGGCAGGTGATAGTTTCAGATGTAGAGCTTGAGCTTTGCATTAAAACTTTGAAAGTATGGTTGCAGATTTTGGTTGGTTGTTGTTTTTGCTAGAAATGTGTGTATTTGTTATGCTGCAGAAAGCAGGATTTTTTTTCTTTAGAGGATGTGAAGTCAGTTTCCCTGCGTTTTATGAATAATTTGAATTGTAAGTATTGTGGTTCCAGAGAGATTGGTCATCTAATTTTCCACCGTCTTGCTACTTTGATGTAAAATTGACTCTGATTTCATTTTGTTTCCTAGGTGTCAATAAATATGACATTTTTGTCTGATGTTACAGTTTATTTTCTGCCTCAAAAATGCATGTTGTGCACTAATTTGCTAGAGATTGTTATACATGCTTTTGAGATGGTGTTCAGCTGGTTAAAGAGGCACCTGCAGCTTCTATTGTGAAGCCAGATCTGCTCTGTGTCAATGGCCCTGACACCAGAATGGAGTCACGTTACCGCACCAGTGTACAGTACGGAGACTGACCTGAATCTTCTCTTCTGCTCTGCATTAACACAAGGTGACAGAATCTGGGTGTCCACCAAGTGACACAGAGCAGAGAGCCGGGGGCACCAGTGGGTCTGTGTTTGTGTATGTGCACGCTTTTGATGTATTTCTGTGTGTTTGTAGGGCCGGTGCCCTTGCTGAATGAATAACCTTCTGATGAGCTGTAGCATCACTGTTTAAGTGTATTCATGTGGAGAAACTTTAAAAAGTTTCAGTCTCCACACAAAAGCCGTCTGTCCCTCTCAGTTTTTGGAACACAATAACTGAGGAGGGAAGAGAGAGTGTAGGTTCCTGAAATCAGAACGTGGTGAGTAAGCGATCCCGCAGCCTCAAACGTTGTGCCATTGGGATACACAGTAGTTTGTGTTGAGTTCACCAATAAAATTGGCAAGACCGAAGGAGATCTGTTCTCATAATGGTTTCTATCATGTGAGAAATCTTCTCAGCATCTAAGTTTGAAATCCAAAACATGTTTTCAGTCTTGCTATATGAGAGGGACTTGAATGCAAGTAGGCACTGGAGGTTTAGCTTAATGTCTTGTGACCAGTGTGACCATGAAAAGGGTTAAAGGGCTTGTGATGTCTAAACGGTGTCAGCCGACGCTACCTCTAATGCATTTACTGCTGTCTTTTTGTATGCAAGTGGTCACACTGCAGTGTATTTGCTCTGGTCACCGGCCCTGCAACTGCGTAAATGTTGAAGCGTTTGAAGTTACTGAGCAGAACAAACATCCCCCGTCTCTCTTGAACTTGACATGCATGCACAGACTTGTACACGCACAGAGAGGGAGAAGAGGGTTGACACTTGTGTGAAATTACATGGTTTTCCTCGGCTGTAGGCGGGCATTAACACAAAGCAGCGCACGCACAGACACATGAGTGTGATGATCCATGAAAAGAGCATTGGGTCCACTTCGGCTGATTTCCCAAAATGCCTTGATGTTTATAAGGAGGCTCTGAGAGGAGTAGGCTGCTGGACCGACCCTGAGGCGGAGTCAGAGAGGGTGAGACAGGTTTTTATGGCAGACAGGAAGTGCAGTGGTGGTCTGTGATCCTTTCCCCCCACTACTGTCATTTTCTGCTCTCGATTTTATTTACTAATGACTGCTGTAATTAAGCAGTTGAGTCGTAAACGCTAAAATTGTTTCAACATGTTTCTTTAAGCAGACAGCTCGACCAGCACAGCGAAAACGGAGCAATGTGCAGTTTAATTCCAGGATTTGCCCCAAGGCTCCACAGGGTGGGTCATTAGGTCAGTGACCCATTCCAACGGCATGTTAAGACTCTACTGTTTATTTTTTAAGGAAAAGTGCTTCGTCAAGTGCATGTTGTGCTGATGAGGCTCCTGGGCTGAAAAATCCAGCCCAAATAAAAACCAGATTAAACCAAAGTGACAAGTTGTGATCAGAATATTTACTAGAGATCTTTCTACCAGGTCTTTTTTACCATTTGATTGTGGCTGTTGTCATAAACTGTGAGGCTTTGATGTTGTTTTAAATGTGAACTTTTCTGAGCTTGAGAAAACACACTTTTTTGCTGTGCCAAAAAATTAGATAAATGCTGCAGTGTGAACAATCTGACTTTGGCATTTCTTTTATTTGGGACAGACTGACGTATCTTTTTGCAAACCGTGGTTGGATTTATGATGCAGTCAGTGTCCAAGTCCGTCACTCTAGTGTCACTTCTGACCCGCCACGTTGAAGATTGACTACTTTTCCTTCACCCTTAGCAACCCAACTGGAGCGTGTCTGTCCCGGTCACCGGGTGCAGTCATGGCCAGCTGTCCCTAGTGTCCAGGGCCTCTCCATATCCTGCATTTCTTCTTCTGTTCCTTTCTGACCCGAAATCCAAGCTGACCCCATTCACGGACAGCGCAGACCGTCCTGCTGGCCCACATCAAAGCTTTACTCACCCCAAACCTGCAGTGCCAGTCCCCTTATTCTCTCAGCCTGCTCCATAATCACAGCAGGTCCCCTTCTCATTCAGCCGCCTCCAGTAGGACACCAGCTATTAGCAACCTGACCCACTTTTCCGATTGCTAACTGCTAGCACGGCTAATTGGTCTCTAATCACTTCCTAATGGCTGCATTGTTTCAGGCTGCTCTCGCTAAATGCTAAACAGGGAGAGAAAGGAGAGGCGGCGAACGAGTGCCTATTTCCAATTAGGACATGAAAGGTGCTGTAAAACTGAAAAAAGTAGAGACCCAGATGAGAAAGGGGTAAATAAGTGGATTGGGTGTTTGATATTCTGCTTAAATTGAGACTTAATGAGACCTTTTGAATAGCATATGAATGTGAAATTTTCCACCTGAAATATCACAGAGAATGATTCTTTATACACCATCTTTACTAACGTTCATGTATGGTTGAGCACCAAATAACTTGTTTTCTCTAATAAAAGTAGAGAAACTAAACTCCTAAACAACTAAACAATGGAGTGAGATAATTTTTCCAATTCAAATCAACTTTTACATTACGTTGCATTTATTTAGCTGATCCTTTTATCAAACGTGACTTACAATAGGTGCTTTCAACTGGATTCAAGAATCGTCTAAAATCAAGCATCAATCTGTGTTTATGCTAATGCAGCAACCTGCCTAATTCTGTGTTCCTTCAAGATACTGACAAGAGACTGTCACTTCCTTAAATACTTTTTACATTACATTTGTATTGTAAAAACGTTCTAAAAGAACCGAAAAATTCTGCACGCTAGTACTCACTTGTTTTGGTCCTCCAGCCTTCATTAGGCAAGGCAAGGCAGCTTTATTTGTAGAGCACATTTCAGCAAGAGGGCAATTCAAAGTGCTTTACACAAAATCAGTTAAACAGATAAAACACAAGTACAAACAGTTAAAGATCATAAGCATTAAAAACCGGTAAAACACATGAATAGACAGTTAAAAAATGGACACATAAAACACAAGAATAAAAGTTACAGTGCAGCATAATAAATTTAAATGAGCAGTCATTTAAAGAAAGGCAGCATCAAAAAGAAAGGTTTGGTGTCTTCAGCCTTGATTTAAAAGAAAACGAGAGTAGCAGCGGATCTACAGCTTTCTGGGAGTTTATTCAGATATGAGGAGCATAGAAACTGAAAGCTGCTTCACCCTGTTTAGTTCTGACTCTGGGGACAGAAAGTAGACCTGTCCAGATGACCTGAGGGGTCTGGGGGGGTCATAGGGAGTAGCAGATCAGAAATGTATTTGGACCTAAACCGTTAAGTGGTTATAAACTAGCAAGAGTCTTGAAATCAATTTTTGAGGACACAGGAAGCCGTGTAAAGACTTCAGAACTGGAGTGATGTGATCCAGTCTCTTGGTCTTAGTTTATTAGGTACAATTCATACATACAAACATGATCAGGGCCATGCTATTGGAAAATAATTGAAGTTTGTTTTGTCACTTAAGAAAACAAGACTTGCAGTGTGTTAAGAATCTAAACTCCCAGAGTAAAGTTGCACGACAAGGCAAAACACAGCAGCAGTAGTAACTTGGAATAAATATAAGTGTGTGTGCGTGCGTGGTGGGGTGGGGGTGGGGGAAGTGGTATGTTGCAATAGAACTGTTGTGATTAATTCCTCCCAGTGCTCCCTGCATCGGCCCTGTCTCTCACTGGCCGTTGGTGTTTGAATATTCAAATATTACTGGTCTGACCTCTGTGCTACTAGTACCACCTTTCTGCATGTACAGACTGACAACCTCAGCAGCTCTCAGGATACTCTAGTAAGAGTAGCGACTTAACCAGGACTTTCAGCTCTTCTTTTGCTCCATCAATTCTTGGTAAGTTTGCTTGTTGAGATGCTGCTGAGTAAGTTTTTGCAGATTTACCCAGGCAGTTCTGGGTGATACATTTTAACAAGGGTTTACAGGAATATGTTTACACTGCAAAAAAAGCAACCTTTCTGTTCTTTTCATGTCCAAGTAAAACTTTATTTTGTATACCGTTGTATGATGAATGACTCTAATTTACAACGGACTTAGTACATATAACCAGACAGTGTTTCTTTGTAAAGCAGAGGGATGCTGACCAAAAGCAGACCATATAAGTCCAAGCCTTATAAGTGCAGCAGCACCGCTTCTTAACTTGGCCTGCTTGGCAGACTTTAAAGCACTTGAGCCTGCTCCTCATTGTTTTTATAAACAGTTTGTGATGGACTCCTCATTGTTAGTGCTAAGGGGTTTTTAACAGTTTTGGTGGCTAGCCCGAAGGAAAGTAATGGCACGTTTGGCTGTATCAACGCAGGCCACCTCCAGGCCCTTATAAGGCCACTTTGTGTGGGGTCAAAGACGACTAAGCATCTGGTTTCTCTTCGCTTCCCCGGATCCTCCCTCTGCTTGACTTTTCCTCCTTTCTATATTACTGTTAATAAAATGTCTCTTTTCTGGTGCAGATTCCTCAGAGGGCATGACCTCACAACCTTCGGTGATGACTGAGCATGCTCCATCATCTGCAGTGACCGTCAGCTCCTCCACCAGCATCCCCGCTGCTACCTCCGGCCAGATTCCACACCCATCTTCACTGTCCTCATCCACCTCCTCCACGGCCATTCCCCAGCCCAACAGCAACAGCAAGCCCTGGAGGAGCAAGTCAGTGAGCTCCAAGCACATCTCTCCTTCTCCTTCCTCCACCAGCACCGCTGCGTCTGCCATGCAGTCCATTAAGCAGGAGAAAGACACCTTCTGTAAGGCTGAAACTCCTCCAAAGGTCGCCACTCAGAAGTCAATGCTGGAGAAGTTGAAGCTTTTCAACAGTAAAGGAGGCTCCAAATCTGCCAGCTCCTCTAACGGAGTAGGGGCCCAGACCGACAACACTGCCCCAGCCAGGCAGTTTGGAGCTATGCAGGTGGAGAGAGCCGAGACTGGCTCCAACACCGAGCCCCTGGAGGAAGATGATGGCAATGTCCGGCCGGGAATGAACGGGACAACCTACGGCGCAGCTCCCTCGGCAGGTACTACTGTCTCCACAACCGCCAGCAGCCCCAAAATCGCCCTGAGGGGCATTGCCCAGCGCACTTTCAGTAGAGCTTTGACTGCCAAGAAGGGCTCTGTCAAGAGCACAGAGAAGGACAAGGACAAGGAGAGGGGGAAGGAGAAGGACAAAGGGAAGGAGGTGGGAAAACGCATCTCAGTCCCGGACAGGACAGATCTCAGGGGGGACGAGCTTAAAGAGGAAGTAGCACCTGTTGCTGTAGACACAGACAGCTCAAACAAACGGACCTCTAAAATCACCAGCTTCATTCCCAAGGGGGGTAAAGTGGCCAAAAAGGAGAGTTCCACCCCTGCACACAGCGGAATACCAAAGCCAGGAGGTAAAGCCCCAGGAGTCGGGGGGAAAGCTTCCTTAGTGAAGGAGTCGGGGGAGAGGCCTCGGAGCATGCGATTAGGAGGGGGTCTCACCGTGCAGCGTGGCCCCCTCGACAGAGACAGGGACAGCAGACACTCCAGCTCCACTTCCAGCCTGGCCTCCACAGAGGGAAAGACCAGCGCCTCCCCTGTGGCAGGAGGAGGCACTACACAGAGCACAGCCAGCAACACCATCAGCGTGCAGCTACCTCAGACTCAACAGCACCACAGCCATCCCAACACGGCCACCGTCGCACCTTTCATGTACAGGTTAGATCACACAGACTGGAAACATCCGTTAAAGCAGGGGTCTTCAACAGGGGGTCCGCGACCCCTAGGGGGGGTACCGCGGAGGTACTGCATGGGGGTCGCGAAAGTTTTGGTTGATAAACTTTTTTTTATATCCCCCACACCCCAATTTTTTCCACTAATTGAAATGTCTAATACAATAACATGAATTCAACACACTGTAGTAAACCGATAAATGAGGGCAGAAGATGTCTTTCAGTCATCAATGCACACATGGCACTAAGGACCAGTTTGATATAACACAATTTTATACAATATATATAATTAGGGGGTCCCCGCTCCATCTCGCCATCAGTTTGGGGGTCCTTGGCCTGGAAAACGTTGAAGACCCCTGCGTTAAAGCATCTGAAAAATCGGTTCAACATTTAGTATTTTTCCATCGCGTGAAAGATTTGTGTCTACATGAGTAACAATCAAAGTTAAGTTAATAAAAAACATTTTCTTGATCGTATGAGAATTTAAGACTTAAATCAGATATCAGTCTGCTATATCAGGACTGTGTGGGTGATACTCGTGTGGCTCTAGAAATTAGATTCAATTTTAACTTCATAGATCACATAAATGCACCAATGACATAGATGCAAAAAGTATGTGCTTATGAGATAAACTGTACATATATAAAAAAGAAAAACAATCCAACGCAGACAAAACAAAAACAAGATCAAGTGAAAGAAGAGACACTTCTACTGCGCCATCTTGAAAAAATTTGGAAGATTAAAAATAGTACAAAAAAACAAATTTTAAATAACATGTCTTTGTCTTATGTTAATCTCTGGTTCTGCTGCATCGATTTCAATAGTATTTCCTCCTTGTCCTACAGTGTTTACGGAGGTGCTATGCTAAATTGGTAAAGAATTTAATTTAGCTTTATTGATAATCCTACTGCAGTATAAATATCTTAAAGTTTGGCTTACTGGCCACAACACAGTGATTAAGAACCGCCGTCCTAAAACAAAGTCATTTCACCATTCACATGCTCCTCCTTAAACATTTTCCCAGAAGTGGGAAGGTTAAATTCTTCAGTGACTTGTTCAGGCATAGACCTGTTAACAGTTCTGGGTAAGCTGTTCTTGACTACCTTAGCTTTTAAATAATAACCACAAATTGGTGTATAGCTCTGCATATTACTATGATATTGTGTATCTAGGATTAGCCGTTACTTTTATTTAAGTCATCACATATCTAAGATTTGATTCTCTGACAGCATCTGAAAGTTCAAAAATCGGAATCAAGCCATCTGTGAACTGTTAACCAGGAATGTCACATTGTGTGTGTGTGTGTGTGTG
>NC_045733.1:29353962-29356235 GCF_008692095.1 Etheostoma spectabile | reverse complement strand
TGTGTGTGTGTGTGTGTGTTTGGGGAGAGAGAGTACTGTCTGCATGTGTGTGCACATGTATCTGGGCAAATATGTGTGGATGTTGTGTGCCTCTGACCTCTGTCCTGGTCCCAGTGTGATAAGGAAGGAGGTCCCTCTCGTTCTCCACGAGTCCTTTCTAACAGCCGCTCATTAACCTCCTGACACTCCCTGCGCTGCTGCCCTTTCTCCCTCTGTACATCCTGACCTGTGGCTAACCAAGTCAACCCTCCAAAAAAAAAAAACATCCTCACTACTCTGTCTACCTGTCAGGTACCATTACCAGCAGGATTATATCGCTCCACCTATCAGAAAGAGTATGTTTGACAGCAAGTTGAAGGAATAAGACACATCAAATCAATGTTCATGTTGCTTTTTCCCTCCCCTGCCAAGGAATGATACGCTAAAAACAAAGTACCATGCCAGAAAATGTGGAAGTGCATAAAAATAACGTGACGTTGTTTTGGCGTTTTGCAGTTATAATTTATTAGATATTAATTTCATTATACATGTATAAAAAGTTATCAAATGTACAATGGACTCAGAAGTAAACTGTCAATTGTTTAAAGTAAAATCTCAATAAATATTAAAAAATAAACAATTATAACCTGAAGTTTAAACCAATATTAGGTCACTTAACCAGAAGTTAAATGAAAAGTTTACATGCTGTCACACTGGCAGGTTTTTGACTCGCTCACACTCAGAGTGTACAGTAGTCGCTAAGGACAAAGTCTGGGATCAGGCAAAGACCAAAGGCTGTATTCAACCGAGGCTTTTCAAACGTTGTCGTCTCAAAAAGCACCAGCCAGTGCAGCGGGTGAACTGTATTGATTTCTCCTTCAAAGACAACCTGGCATTTGGGGCTTAGCAGGCGTTCATTTTGGACTCCGGTCACAAGACTTGAAACACAGCAGATTTCATTCTTAATCAGGTTTATCCCTCTTTCGTGACAATTTGCTGAATATTCCCACTAAATGCACACTAATTCAGATGATGAATTCAATGATACCCTCCGCCCCCCACCCCCTTTGATCCCCTCGAACTATTTGTTTTCCCAGATCCCAAACAGACGGCGAGCAAACAGCGAACACTGAGAGCGGCTCAGGAGGAAGAGGTGGAGACGGTTCCTTCACCAAGACCAGCCAGCTCTCCATCGAGGACCTTTCAGGTGGGTGAAAGGGTCTGTCTCTGTTCGGCCTATTGGGCTCCTGGTAGATATTTCTGAGCTTTTGTTTTTTTGTCTCACTCTCAGGTGAAGACCCAGAGACGAGGCGGTTGCGTACCGTCAAAAACATAGCAGACCTGCGGCAAAACCTGGAGGAGACCATGTCCAGCTTGCGAGGAACTCAGGTCACACACAGGTAAAAATCCAGTACATTCGTGGTGATTTGGTGCTGTAACCCCACCGAGCCCACATTCTCTGGTTTGAGGATTGCTTGAGGTAAATAGTAATTTAACAATCTTGTTGAACTATTTTACTTATTTTTTTAGGCACTTTTATAAATATTTAAATAACATATTGTGATTACTTTATTTCTATCAGAATAACTGTATGGTGGATAACAAAAAAGGAGGTATAATTACGCTGAATATTTTGCCAACACTTTTTCAGTTGGGAAAACAAAGCTTTACTATACAAAGACTAAGAAAACACTAAGATTAAATAGAGAAGTATTGGTAATATATCATTGTTAATATTTCTCCAAGTGATTTTTCTAAAGCATTTTCTTTTCACCTTGTCAATTCAACACTGCTCAGAGATTATATAAGTTTATAAACTGTGTTGCAGTCGAAAACAAAAACTCTACTGTTTTGGGATCATCAAAGTGAAGCGCCTTACAATGGCTGCCACGGCTGAGTGGTAAACAGGCCAAATCAGGAGAACTGTTGGGGATTTGAGTCAGTGATTGAAGCTGCCTCATGGTCAGCAGACTGTGTCTGTCTAGGTTTACAGGTATTACCTCCTTTTTTCTTCTTGTTCCCGTCTCATCCTTCTTTTGAGGGATCTTTTGCTTTGATCGCAGGGCGTGTCTTTCATGTGGTCTTTGATTCAGGTTTAGCTCTAATCACGTTCCCTCCCACAGAATTTTGACCTCTGCTCTGGCCTTGCGCTTCAGTGCTGACCCAGCTGTCTCGATTTTAGTTTAGGCTAGGAGGTGATTATGCAGTTTGTTTGCCTGTACTATATCTCAAGATTATTTCAACCGAATTCTGTTGAATTTGGTGGACATCTGATAGTTTGATCCGTCCAAGTT
>NC_045733.1:29340414-29353952 GCF_008692095.1 Etheostoma spectabile | reverse complement strand
TTTTTTTTCTTTTTAAGAAGAAGAAACCTTCCATCATTTTTGGCCAGTTTTGACAGCCCTATGTGCATCACACTATCACTATCATTTCTCTTATTGTGCACTAACACACTTAAGCTGAATAGCCAATCAGATGGATTCCTCTCACAGACATATCCAACTCGAAACGGACGGAAAAAAGGGAGACAAGGGCCGATAAGTAGCGACCGTGCGTGACACACCACAAAAACTCCTGTCCAACTTGGGCAGACGGGCCGTCAATCTCCTTGGTGTCAAGGCCTTTAAACCAAGAAAATACTGGTATGGGTGTCAAAAAGGGGGATCTCTCATTGGAGATAACTTCTTTTATTTTTATCTGTTCTGTTCCAATAAAAATGGGTAGAGATTTAATTCAGAGTCATTAAGACATCGATGACTGTTTGCTCAGAACTGCATTCAGAGTAGTTTAGTTCATTCTTGTATTAGCAGTATCATGCCTTTTCTACTACTAGTTTTCTACTGCAAAGGAAGAGGCTTTGAACACAACCTCATCAGATTTAACGGGACTTCTCTTTTGTTTGCACGTGGATCACAGATTGCACATTTATTCTCTCATCTCTCTCATTCTGATCAGCACCTTGGAAACCACCTTCGACGGCAGCGTCACCACAGACGTCAGCAGTGGTGGAGGTGGAGGTGGTGGCAGCAGCAACAACAGTGGAGGGAGTCGAAGCATCCTCAGCCTCACTTCGTCCCGTCCCTCCTTGTCCTCATGGCGACTGGGCCAGTCCAGCCCTCGTCTGCAGGCGGGCGACGCACCCTCCATGGGGAACAGCTACGGTGGCCGGGCGGCCGGTGGCCAGGGGGGGCGCTACCTGTACCCAGGGCACCTCCGGCGGCAGCTGGCTGGCAGGGGAGGAGCCCTCTGCAGCGTGGACCTCGGAGACAGGGCCGGGGAGGACATTGACCTGGACAGCATTGCCGTGGACGTCACTGGTTACATGAGCGATGGAGACGTGCTGACCAAGAATGCTGCGCGCACTGATGATGTCACAAGCGGGTAAGTGGATTACACTGATGGAGACGTTTTAATCCTGAAAACAGGTTTTGAAATTGTTAACGCAGAAACAATTAGTCTCAATCTACAGAAACATACTTAACAGCAGATTTGGCAAGACAAAACATTTGCTCCTTCCAGCTTCTCCAGCTTGAGGATTTGCTGCTTTTTCTTCTTTTTTTTTATACTTTTTTTTTCTATAGATAGAATTCCTTTTTGTTTTTTAATGTTGATTTGAATTTTTTCAAAGTTTTGACATTTGAGGATGTCACTTTGGGCCCTGGGAAATTTCCACTGTTTTGGGATTTTCTTATCAATATAAAGGATCACTTAATGTATTACTAATAAAAATAATCAATAGTTGCAGAAATTGTGGTAGGTTGCCACCTACCAATGAATACACTTTTTGGGGGGGTCAAGTGAGAGAGGCACTGTCTGATTTTTATGATTCTATTTAAAATTTAAAATTGTTCTTCTGTAATTTGATAAGCCAGTTAACATAGTTTCTGATTCTGTTTTCAAAAATCTGCAGGGTGACATACAGTATTTGTATAATAAACGTATATAGTCTGTTTGGGATTTTGGCTAGGAAAAAGATTATTGGTAGATCGATTTACTTTGACATTCCATAGTACACAAGCCAAAAACTGTAGGTCCACTATAAACCTCCACACCTCTACTAGCATAACAATGTTTACTAATTCATGGGCAAAAAAAGTAATGAAAGTGTTAATGTAGTGATATGGTTGACCATGTGGCCCGATAGGCTGAGTTGTCTGAATACAAGCTTGCCACAAGAGGGCAGTAGTGTTTGCTTGCTCACTATTCCTGCCTGTGACCCGAGTCCCAGATAATATCCCACAGTTTAGCCTCAGTAGTATTTAAGTAACAGCTCAGATCCCACAAGTATCCCATCTCTCTGTCTGCAGACGCAGTAATGTTGATACGCTGATGACTTGTTTATTTGCTCTCTCAAAACCACTGTCCGTGTTGTAACAGGCCTTCTGCATACCTTGGCTGCCACACTATGCAATATAAACCTCTGCTGTCATATCAGATGAAGTTGTAAAAAGTGCCAACTGTGAAAGCGAGAGAGACCAGGATCTGATAACAGAGCTGCTGCAGGGATTAGTTTGAGTTGAGATGAATGCAAATGTAGAAAAGAGCCTGAAAGCTCAGGGAAACATGATGATGAAAAAAACAACATCTTTAAACACCTGGAGTGGGAATTACTTCCTCTGGCCCAGCCCTGAGGCAGCTGTACAAGTTGAGGGAGCTAAGTGCTCTTGAAGTACTTGATATGTCTGAATCTATGGCAGAGCTGACAAAGGCCAAGCCACAGCAACACCTGGACAGGTGAGTGATGTGAACAGGTGAGCACAGCCATTTGCTCACTCTGAAAATTTGATATTCAGACTGTGTCGGATCTGTGAGGAAAGCAAATGCAAATTAAAAATAATTTCCTGATTTTCTTATCATCTGATATTGTATGGGTAGATTCCTGATCAATTTTTTTATTCATTGGAATAATTGATATATTATTGAGTCTATAAAAAGTAAGGAATTGTGAATTGGTTAACCATCTAACCCAGACGAGGACTGCTGACCTCCCTCCACCCTTCTCCTAATCCCCAGGCTATTTAGAGGTTAGCTCTATCACCGGCCTGTTAACATCCACTAACTGGTTCTTCTGAACAGGTCTGGGATGTTTGCCCAGAGAGGAGCTGGCATTTAGATTGCAGCAGTAGACTGCAGTTGACGGTTCTCCCTACACTCACATGTCACTTAAAGAGTCGCACAAATCACAAAGCAAGTTTCTATCACCTCCATAGTTCTGGTTTGATTTGTCCCGGTTCTTCTTTTTTTTCAAAGCTGTTAGCAGTGCACCACATTCAATTCATTTCATCTTGGGGTGGAAATAGAAGTTTTAAGAGACAGATATCTCAGCATATGTAATTTTTTTTACTGACCCTTTAACTCCCAGAACAATAGAGAACCAGGGATTAGTGACATTGTAAAACTAATTTTTGACATCATATTTTGGGGGTTTTCGACTAATGGCGGGACAAAACAAGCGATATCGAGATGTCATCTTTAGCTCCGGACAGTAGTGCTAATTTTGCATTATTTTTTGATATTCTACAAACAAAATGCTTAATCAAACAAAGAAACAAAAAAACAAGAGATGAATTGTTATTAAAAGCAATTAGTTGCAGCTCTAGACAATTAGAAGCAGTTTAACGGTAGTAATTTCTGAGTGCTACATTACTGACAACATGACTGATGACACCACATTTGGTATCTGCATCGGTTTTCTCCAACCCCCAACCACTATTTTTTTCTTTTGGCCCCCCCCTCGCCACCTCCTCGGCTCGGGGGTATTGTTGCTCTTCAGCCCTCCCCCTTCCCTCCCTTCCTCCCATCCCTCCTCCACCTTTTGCAGACAGACCCAACCTCCTGCCAGGAGAGAAAAGCATGTGGAGCTGAGGGGAGAGAGGCGGCATACCAACACTGAGCTCCCACAGAGCAACACACACGCTCAGGCTGCACATGGACACTTAATCTATACGTGGAGAGTTCACTGATACGGCTCACTCACTTCTGATATCACCATGATCAAACGTGCTCTTACCTGGTGAAATTACTTACACAACAGCAGATCTCGCACACAGGTGCAAACCTGATAACAGACAGTAGGCAGGCGGTTGGAAACGGACACCCTTGATCAGGAGATTTTTATCAAAAGGGGATCAACCCTCACCTGGACGTGTTTATTTTTTTGGGACTAACTGTGTTAACATGTTTGAAGCAGAAAGGTACGTCAGAGTGTTTCAAACTATATAGACAAAACCCCAGAAGCTCTAGAGGCGATTGTTTTTGCAAGAGCGTGACAGTTTGTGAATTTCCTCCTGTCAGTACCAAAGTGCGTGCTTTCTTTTAGTAAGTCAAATATTTCTGCAGGTTCATTTACTCAAGAGCTTTTTCTTCTGTTAGTTGCACGCCTTGCTGTGTAAACTCTACCTGGCTCCCCCAGTTCAGCCCATAAACTCTCTTGTTTGGACACGTTTCTCCTGCTGCAGAAGGTTACAGGTTAACAGGCATCTGAAAATCTGAAACTGGACAGGGAGTCTCAGTTACTCATTAGTGTGAAGAATGTGTGTGTGTGTGTGTGTGTGTGTGTGTGTGTGTGTGTGTGTGTGTGTGGGTGGTGTGTGTGTGTGTGTGTGTGTGTGTGTGTGTGTGTGTGTGTGTGTGTGTGTGTGTGTCTGACTGACTGACCATCTTCAAGGTGACTTTGCTTTGGGACAATGGGTGCTTCTCATACATTTTCTATCCCACCATTGTTCACTCATCTACATTGTCTCTCTAATTGTGAAAATCTGCTTCACAACAAATTATGTTTTCATTGCTTCATCTGTCTGATTGATTATGTAAATCTTTTTAAAAAAAAACATAGGTATTGATTTGTCCGATATTTAGTGGTCCATGGATCAGTTGATTTAACTTTAGTGGTAGTCAGGATTCATGATTTCATGTCTTAAAAGCAATTTCAAATGTCTTAAAAACATATCATAAATGCAGCATAAGACATAAAAACCCAAATAAATGATAGTAACAATTTTGGTAATAACTGATGAACACCTAAGATTCACAAAAGCAGCTGAGAATATTATACGTTTTTAATCTGGATTTAAAGGTATTAAAAATCCGGCTTGTCGTCTTTCTACTGCATGTTTGTTCCAGCTCTTTGGTGCATGGTAACAAAATGCTGAATCTACTTGTTTAGATTGGACTCTGGGTAATGGTTAGCAGACGGCTACCAGATGACCTGAGAGAATGGGCACAATCCTTACACTGCATTCATGTTCTGGTGAGAAAGCACATCTGGTACTTTCAGGTTTGCCGCTAAAACTGTCTGCACATGATGTTGGGTACAACAAATCAGTCCCAGTGTGCTTTATATCTGTTTTATATCACCACAGTGAATCTCCCAATGCTGCAGCTCTGCAGAACGTATTAGGCTCTTTCAGAACAGTGTTTGGGTTTTCCTGCCCGCAGACTCGGCTCTCATCAACCTTTTTTCCAGCAGCTGTGTTGAGTAAAAAGAAAAAACTAAACTCAGATAAGCCCTCTGTACAACTAGCTGGTGAAGAAATTAAACATCTAGCAGCTTGTTTTGTGCACCCAAGTGGCCAAGATAAAATTGCAACATTGAAAAAAATCATGATCATACTTGCGGCTGTAAACATGGTATAGGCTGCGGTTTGTTCAGCATCTGCACAGGTTTGCTCTCTGCTGAGGGACTTCTGGTTGCCGTTGCAGTTTCTGTCTCGCAGCTCAGATGCTGATTCAGTTTGACTGCAGGTTACACAAAGGAGCTCTGTCTATAAGAAACACTGTACACTGTAAACTGTATATACATGTAGATGTGTGTGTGTGTCTTGCTGACATCCACACAGAGATAACACAGAAAGTGTTTTAGTGGTTGAACTCTTGCTGGGTTTATTTTTCTACTCACTCAACTGCCGAAACAGAATCATCACAACCCCACACAGAAAGCATTCACTGTCTGAACGGTCCAGCCTCAACTTTAAATCAGCAAACATTTCATTAAATTACACCTGGGTTAAATGAGTCAATATTTAGTTCCATTAGGAATCTCCTCCACGAGTAAATGTTTGGGGAATTAGTTGGTGTTGTTTTAGTTTGAATGGGAATGTTTGTTTAAAGTGTTGAGGTTTCGGACTCCAATGACCAATAAATCGAGTCCATTGAAATGTAATTTTCCGTTATGAATGAGGGGAAGCCTGCTTAGCCTGCATTTATACATAGTGTATTTTTAGCTTTTTTTTTATAATGTTCAGCTACTCAATCAATCATAATATCCTAGCCCAGAGTAGATGTGATGAATGGCAATATCCTTGTTGTTGGAATAAAGAACAGACTCATCCTCTGTCTACTGAGCTGCCACTTCTTTTACAGACAACTGTTGTTTACCACTGGCCACATGAGAGAAATGTGTCATTAGTCCGATAGTTTGCTGTCTTTTGTGTTTGTTAGGGAGCTCTTTGCCAAACGTTTGGCCCTGACTAATGAGAACTTTGCTTTGACTGGAAAACTAGATGGATGTGGACTCCTCCTGATCTATACACAACTAAAGCAGCTCTGAGAAGAACTAAAAGGAGACTGTTGTACCTCTGGCCAAGGTCTTAGACAAAGTGTGGCACTACACAACTTCAAATCATCCTCTCTGAGCCCTTTAATTGTGTGCCTTTGAATTGCTTTATGGTGACGATATCTAACATGCTTTGTTGTGTTTTGCAGTTATATGACTGACGGAGGTTTGGGTCTGTACACTCGGCGCCTGAACCGCCTGCCCGATAGCATGGCCGCCGTCCGAGAGACACTCCACCGAAACACGTCGTCAGGACAGGGAGATGCTGACAGGTAAGTCAGGAACCTCTTAAAGGGAAATTCACCTGCTTGTTCTCTTTCACTTTGAAATGACCCATCTGTGAAGTTCATTTCGTTTCAGGAGTATATGTTTTGATTCGGTGTTGCAGTTTTCTTTTGGAGTAACCAATTTCCCTCAGCTTGCTTTGTCCATTTCTACTAATTCAATTTTGAAAGTAAACTGGTCTACGCTCAGATCAAAAACTGTCTTTTGAAGTTCGCATTTGCTGTGTCTTTATTCTTTTGTAATGCAGAAGAGTAACCGGCTCTAATGTGTCATTCGATGCCTTCCTTTTAGTGCTCAAGTAGTGCGAGCCTGCAAAGATACAGCAAATGTCATTTTCTAAGGACGTTTTCACTCCTACGTGACTTATTTTCACCAATTTACCGTCAATGGGAATTGCAGTTTTTGCCATTTTTAGCACAGCAGGTTCCAATGTATTGAACTACGTATTTCCTACTGATTACCTACATTTCCCTTAATACCTTTATTCGCCTCCTATTAAACATGCTGAACTTGGTGTTTGTTCAGTAGTGGGAGTTTAGACATAGACAGTAAATATGTTGTCCAATGACTTTGTAGGCATGTCAGGTGGTTGTAAAGCTTCCTGTCTGTTTTCTGCTCCTGCCAAAGGAGAACAAAAAAAGAAAGTTTTTCATTTTTTTTTTCTGGAAGTTTAAATTCTGTTGAGTCCTCCTTTGGTGCCATCTGCCTTGGTTGACATACTTCAAGGGTTTGAAATGGTGTGTTTATGGATGTAATTAGAAGTCATGAATAGGTTTAATATCCCAGATTTTCACGTAAAATGGAACTAACACACAATATCTCGAGCAGGTTTTGCTCAGACTTGTACCATTACTACAGGATGTGATATAACTGAGCTTTGCACAATGCACCACATCGGTGACACACCGACTGATCCTAAATGGTGGAGATCAGCAGTGAGACACATGTATTTCTGTTGGTCTTCTTGGATGTGTTGGCCACAGCATATCATACAATTAGAAGATTAAGTATCTGTGTATCAGTGGGACGTTCGTGAGCGCCCCGTGTGAGTGTGAGGGATTCTGCGTAATGGGGCCGTCTTTGTCCTGTCCGAGAGATGGAGAGGGATTTGGTTCCTGGCTAATTGACAGGTGGAAATGGATGAAGGCCAAGCAAAGCCCCACCATGTTGCTGGATGTAGATGGATGGTGGGGAAAAAAAGAAAGAGAGAGAAGGGGGGAGGGGGTATGCTTGATATGGAGATAGAATGGTGGTTGGAAGAATAAATAAATGAGTGCAAGGCTGGATGAGACAAAGGAATTACGGATCTCCTCAATATATCATCGACATGGAATCTTTTATTGAAAAGAAATGTACTAGTTTCCTGTGCTTTAGGACGAGAAATATTTGACATGTGAAACAAAGGCTTTAAAGTCTTCTTTCGGTTTTAAACTGATTACACACAGACAGACATGCTGGTGGGTTTGTTGTAGTCTCGAGTGCTTCAAGCTGCCTTTTTCCGTAAATCTTCAGGTGTGGCTAATTTCCTGTCCTCCAGAATTTTGACCTTTGCCCTCTCACTGCCTTTTACCCTCAGTCCTTCACATTAAACTCTCCCAGCCCTTAGGTGGGGCTTAACACAAACTGTCCCTGGACTCATCGCTCCTCTCACCCTCTTTCTTCCTCGCTTACCATGCAGGACTTTGTCTCTCCTCTCACCTTTCCTTTTCCTCTTGCTTGTTTTGATTAGAGACTGCAGCGAGTGGAAGAAACTGGAAAGCCATTAAATGATAAAAGTATAAAAGTTGGGGGATTCCTCTGTTTTTCCCCGTTGGATTTTTTTTTTTTTGCTTTCATGTTTCTGTGTGAGGTTTTATTGACCAAGTAGGCAGATGTTATGTTTCTTCACAAACTTCACATTTCTTCTTTCATGATCTTCAGTCATCTTCATTATTTCTTTCATATGATTAAAGAGAAGGGCAAGGAAAGAGTTTTAAAATTAAAAGGGGATGAGGTGACTCCCCTCCTCCCCCCACAAAGGAATGTCTGATAAATGTGCTTAGTGCTTTTACTTCGGGATTAATTAGGAGAGGTGGAAGCGGCAGAAAATGCATTAGCATAACAAGCGGAAGCAAGTACAGCTGCAGGGTAAAGAAGGGTGACTGGTTTTCTGTTGTAAAAGATTAGACTAATTTAATACATGAGACGGGGTTAATGGTGCAGTTTGGGCAGGTGGAGGGGGGTGAGCACCTTTCTCTGCGTGTTTCCAACAGTTTGAGTGTCGGAGGTTCTGAGGTCCGAGGTGTGTGCGGTCTGTGTGTGTGTGTGTGTGTGTGTGTGTGTGTGTGTGTGTGTGTGTGTGTGTGTGTGTGTGTGTGTGTGTGTGTGTGTGTGTGTGTGTGTGTGTGTGTGACCCATCTATAAACCTGCTATAGTTTAAAGTAGGTTGAGAATCACCTGAGGCCTCACAATACTTCTGTCACAATACGGTATTATTGCAATTTGTTTTTTGCAACTTCAAATTTTTCCACATTGCAAATGATGTCCCCAAAAGGAAACTTAGTCAACATCTGTTTTATCTAAAAAGATACATTTCTCTGTTTGTTCATCTCACTTAAATTTTACTGCTGCTGATGAGATTGCCAAGCAGACAAACATATAATAATAGATTGATACTTGGCGTCTGTGTATAGATACAGTATTGCCACTGAAAATATTGCGATACTATGCTGTATTGATTCCCCCCCCCGGTTTGGGATGCAGCCTAGTCTCTCAGAGCTGGTGGGGGTGGGAGCAAGGTGTTAGGTTTCTCCATGGTATTGGGGCAAAACCTTTGTGACCCCGGGACGAGGATGTTAGAGGCTTCAAAGGGGTCGAGGTTCACAGTTAAGAGCGTTCCTAAAACTGTTACGCCTTCACGCTAAAACCCTCCAGATCAGACCCAACCTGCACTAATGAGGAGCACAAAGGATGCAACTAATAAAAACACAGCGTTGAGCGGTTCAATGGGAAAAGTATTAAGGGAAATTTCACAGTTCAAGGTGTTTTCACAGTTGCATAGTTTATCTGTTTTCCCCTTTTTCCTAATTGCAACATCTTTCCAAAAGTCATTGAGAAATCATGTGCCAACTAATAACGTTTTTAATAAAGAACAAAACTGTGGATTCCCCCCCCCCCATAATTGAGCAGCCCTTCCATCTCATCAACTGAGTTAGTGACAGCTGACGCTGATCAGTGCTGTTAATCTGCAGCCCGTTGGAAGTGCAAGACTAGTTTTAACTGTCAATGCATGTAAAGCAGTTGGTGGAAACCAGCAGCGGAGCACACTGACTCATGGGACAACAGGCCCTGTGAGGCAGAGTAGTAAGCAGAAACAATAGAGACTAGGAGCTCTGTGTACGTGTGAATGTGTGTGAGCATGCTTATCCCTGTCATTTATCTCCGCAGCAGGAGAAAGAGGAAGCAATCTATAACTGCCTGTCTTCAGATTTGAATTCTCTTTGTTAAAGCAGACAAAGGAGATGTCTCTGTGGTGTGAAACCACTGTAGCGGCGAGTGTTAAAGAGACACCCCCCCAACCCCTCCTTTCTTGCTGAAGCATTGAAAATATAGTTTCTTTTTTCCAAATGAGAATGTGACAGAGAAGAGAAGAGAGCACCACATAAACTACTCAGTTTTATGCTGCTGACTGATGCTTTCACATGAAAAAGAGGCGGCAAGGTGATAAAGGATCCTAGTAATGTTTTACACATTTGTGTGAATGGTTTATTTCCCTGTTCTCTACATATTCTTGCTGGTACGGTCAGTACTGGCAAGATCAGGACTCTTCAGAAGAAGTTTGAAGAAAAGAAGAATATACTGCATGATAAACAAGCAAGATAATTAATTGTATATAGTGTACAGTAGATATAACAGTAGTGGTGTAAATCAAAGTTTTATCACAATCCAATGTCATATTGATTCTTAGGACAATGATACAACATTTACTGATATTTCAAAGTCTGCTACAATAGGATTTGGATTTGATTTAATTCCGGGGCATGCAACCGATACCAGACCATACATAAGCCCAATTGACACTATCAGTTACATTTATATATACTTATAAATGATACTTACAAAAAGCTAACTAAAATACGATTGGACAATTTCCTTACTAAGCTCTTTTAGACACTTAAATTAAAAACAAACTACAGGTACTCTTTTTAACAAAAAAGAATAAAAATAAAATGTGAATTTCAAAATGTTGAAGATGAAAATATGTATCAATATTTTCACTTTGTATCGATAATATTGGATCACTGAGGACTGAAGTGATTAATCCAGACCAATGTATTGTTACACCCCTAGTAAACAGTCTATTTGGTTTGGCCAACGTGTAGCACTAACAATGTGAAAAATGAACACACAACCTCAAGGTGATAGACCTAACCATGTGAATGCAAGTAGCACTGTTACAAAGGTGGGTCATGTTGGGTAAAGGCTGATTCCAATCATTATCAAGAGGTCTGACAACAAGCTGCTTGACACGAGAGCTTTTAAATCAACATGAGACACGCAATCGAGCTCCAGTTCATTCATTTGTTGTACCTGAGATGTCTGTACAACAACGTCAAGAGAAAACAGCAGAATTACTTAATGTCATGAAACATACTTGACAACACAGAATATGCCAAAGAGGGACATGCTTCTTACAGTATTAACAATATTGTTCCACTGACAGAGACACCTTCCATCAGCAGGGGACTGTTAAAACACAGCTGTCACTCACTCAGGACCTTTAATTGTCCTTCTCGTTATTTTTTAATTGGAGATTTAAAGCCTTTTGTAAAGTCCTTTAAATTGCTTTGGTGTTTTGAAGGCAAATAAACCTAAGTAAACTAGCCATGCCTTGCCTTTGTGGTACTAAGCCACACAACACTAGTCTTTTAAGTCCATTAGCACTGCATATACAACCCAGCCTCCTTATTTAGTTCCATTATCCTCTGGCAAAAAAACAACCTGAAACTGGTCATCCGGCAACTCTCTACATTGGCAAATCAACTACATGCAAGCACCACATTCCTGGTAGATTACTTTGTGATGTGAGTTGTGTAATTCCACTGTGATAACTTCCCAGAATTGTAAAATACCGTCACCCACTATTGAGCTATTGTGCAATCTTTTAGCAGCTGATAAACTCAAACTTGTAGATCTGTGGCTTAAACCGTCCTTCCAGAATTTTCATTTCTTATTGGTATTTTTGTCCAATTATAAAGCCAAATCTCAAGGTAGATATTTTGAATCGATTTTTTTCCTCCTGCAAATTACTCAAATTCAAAAAGCCATTTTTTACAGCCATAGTTATTAACACAACTAAAGTGTAGGCTAACTGTAACATGTTCAGATTATTTTGTCTGCCCCCATTATGTGGAATTGCTGTGATGATTTCCAGTTTCTCCCAGGAGGGTTTTAATCCCACCTGCAATAGAACAGAAACAAGATGTTGCGCACACACACACACACACACACAAACACACACACACACACACAAACTGTAACACGTACTGTCCCAGTATGTTGCCTCTCCAGTCTGGACTTGAGCAGCTTCCCTGTTGGCCTCCGAGGAGAGATGTTCTTCTCAGCTACCAACAACACCTGGCCCTCACCCTGTCTCACCCTCTACCAGCCTGTCTCTATGTAACCCCACCTCCACCTGTCTCACCCTGTCTCACCCTCTACCAGCCTGTCTCTCTGTAACCCCACCTCCACCTGTTCCCCTGGTATCCAGAATGAATGTTGTGGTTTGCCTCCGGGCTCTCACAGTAAAAATAATCACTCTTCTCCCTCTGTTCCTGTCGTTTCATGAGCCAGCGATCTTGCTCCCCAAAGAACCAGGAGTCTATTTGTATGATAATCAGACACACAGGAACCCAATTTCAGCTGCACTTTGACCCTGTCCCCTCCCCCCCGAACCTCTATACAGATGTTGTACCCAGTCCTGCTCAGCTTGGAGACAACATTAACCTGTCAGTGCTGATTGCAGCTGCTGTTTCAGGACTTCTCTTCAACTCTAACCCTGCAGCGTGTGGGTCTCAGTCTGGTGTTAGGCCTCGGCTCCACTTTCCATGAGTGTTTGGTTAATGATGGCAAAGGGGAGCTGGGTGAGTCAGTGTTGGGTTACCAAGACCAGTGGCACCAGGGCAAAAGTCAAACCTAAACCATCTGTGGTTGTCAGATAGTGCACTGGCATGATTTTCCTCTATTTTCCATTATGATTGCAAGAAAAGAAATTGTGGCGAAAAGTATGCAATTCAGGAGTAGTTTAATAACCATGTTTTTGTCTTCAGACCTTCAAAAGGTAAAATTCGACCAACTTACTTAGTTTTGATCCAATGCACATATAAGAACTTTGTAGTAATTATAAACTATTGATTATCACAAGGTTTGGATACATTGACTTGTTTAGTGAAAACATTTTGACGTGTCATAAAGTCACACTGCTTGACACTGCTTATCAACTTGCCATCCCAAATTACGAATATGACATATGGACTTGCCTAGGAGCTGCCCATGTTGTGCTTACTTCTGCGTTTTGAAGGCCGGTAGATGTCAGTTTACTTTGCATGCTGGCTACCATGATGATAACAGACCATGATAACAACGGTAAACCCTGCAAGCCAGGTAACGGGATCCCGTTTTTCTTGTATTGGATGAGCATCAGAAAGGCGTGTTTGTGGCTGGGTTAGCTCAGTTGGTAGAGCAGGGATGTAGAAATTTACTGCTCTTTGCAGCAGAGTCGAACCCGCGGCCCTTTGCTGCATATCATTCCCCTCCTCTGCCCTTTGCTGTTTTCAGCTGTCCTGTGGAAATAAAGGCCGAACATGCCCAAAATAATAATCTTTAGAAAGGCATGTTCACAGATTGAAGAGGGAAGTGAGAAACTTAGCTTTGCTCTTACTGCAGCTAATAATGGGCTGTCTGTGATTAAATTGATGCAATCTAACTCAAGATTTGGGAATTAGGAAAATAATTTTGTGTGTGTGTGTGTGTGTGTGTGTGTGTGTGTGTGTGTGTGTGTGTGTG
>NC_045733.1:29335978-29340400 GCF_008692095.1 Etheostoma spectabile | reverse complement strand
TGTGTGTGTGTGTGTGTGTGTGTGTGTGTGTGTGCGCGTGTGCGTGCGTGCGCGTGTGCGTGCGTGCGCGTGTGCGTGCGTGCGCGAGAGAATGTGTTAAATGTGGTTTTAGATATGTAGCCACACCTTTCCTTTGTCTGCTCTCCCCTTATCTTCCAGACACACACACAAATGGGGATGGGGGGTGGGGGTGATGAAGAAGGTGTTCTGGGGCACACTGGCGCAGTCTAACATACAGTCTGTAGCAGTTTGATTCAAGATGTAAGGTCAAGTAAGTTCCCACACACTCACATACCCCAGCTGTAGCTGAATGCTCATCCACCTACACAGCAAAAATATCCATATTGGTCATGTTAGTATTATTTTCTTCTTCTTTTTTTGTTTGAAAGAAATGTTATTTTTAATACAAATCAACAAAGGTTTTCTGTGAGCAAGCAGTGCTATTTTGTTATTGAGCGTTCAGCCTGTAAAGGGCAGGTCTCACCAGCTGTAAAAGAGACAGTCTTGCAGTTTTGCACCTTTGGCCAATAGCAAGACGTCTTGACAGTGCCGGCCTTTGACAGAACGGCAAGGCGGAAAGTCCAAAATAGAAAAAGCTGAAGTAGCTTGCACCATCAAATTTGTATTCAGCTGTCCTCTGTCAGAGTGCAAACTAAAGAGGAATCGTTGATGACGGACAGTTATGTGACAGGAGTTGATAAATTAAAATAAGTCTTTTGAATGAACTGTTTCAACTTATTGGCTAATTAGAAACTGAGGGAACAAGCTTTTGTCAGTCAAGTCGATTTTATTGATAGTGAATACAATGTTGCCTTGTGTCATTTCAAGCCTTGATTTGGATAAGGAAAGACTTCCCCCTCCCAAAAATATTTAAGTGATAATAATTGAAAGTTAGCAATCATTTTCAGAGACACTGTATCAAATGAAAATGATGTACATTCCTGAGAATGTAAAGCCAGGGAGTTTTATTTTACAGTACAGAACAACTTTGAGACAGGTTGATTTGTATTGGACCAAGATTGGAATAATATAATGGCATAGGGGGATTTTGTTTTATGAGAAAAAGCAACAGTTTTAATAGGCAAATATATATGTGTAACCACATATAGAAGGGATTTGCTTCCCACATAGAAGTGGGAGAAGATTGATTAGGGTTGAGGGTATTGATTGGAAAAGAAAAGGAGAAAGAATCAATGGGAAGTACACTTGTTATGAGCAGAGAGAAACAGACAGAATCCTAAGAGAAATTATGTTTCCGTTGCCATGCATACTGTTTTAGCAGACCATCTTCCCCTCCTCTGGGCTTTTAAACAAGCACACCTGCCTCGCCCCAGGAAAAAAAACACACATACACACACGCACACACACACACACACACACACACACACACATACACACAGAGAGAGACACAGAGACACACACACACACACACAGACGTGGGTGGGGCTCTCCCTCAGGTAAATAAGGGTTTTGCTTCCACACATTCTCTTTTTATGCCCAACATGGCTGCTCTAACATCCACAGCTCTCTCTTGATCTTTGCACTCACTATTCTGTCATGTTATTTGTTTAAGCTGGTTTGTGTTATCCTGTTTTTGTCTTATCTATTTGTTGTATTACTCAGCTGAATGCAGTGAGATGTGGTAATGACCCACAGAGAGAAAAAAGATCGCTATACAACAACGTTTGAGGCTAGGATTTAGAACCAGGACGTCTTGATTGCAAAGTATATGTGCCTCAGCCAACTGAGCTAGCCACAGAGAAAGCAGTTTTTGAAGGGCAGTGGCTTGGTCCCACGTCTCTGGTCCAGTCTGGAATCTAACCCAGGCCACCAAGGGGAAACCGTAGATGGATAAAGTAGAGCAAAGGAGTATATCATGTTGGACTTCAATTAATCTACAGGGAGTGGTTTGTGGAGCTCTCAGCAGCACAGGGTAAGTATTAATCCTCCATACCTCACCTGACTAATATTTCCCGTGAGGTTAGGTGCGAGTGGGAAGTCGGGGAGTCAGCAGGTTCGTGCAGGTTGCAGCTTTAAAGTCACTGGATAAAGTTGATTATCAACGTTTCAGCTGCAGGAAAGGCTCAGGGACAAAAGTCTGCATGCGAGAGAGATTTAATGTCATGGGCTCTTGAAATGTAACAGGCTACAGACTAACATATTGGTAAAATTTTGTCCTGTGAGCCCCAAAAGGTATCATTTGAATTTTCTCAATTTTAACCCTTAAGTCACTGCTTTACCATTTTATTTCACCTGAAGTAGCTTTACTTTTGGAATTAATCCTCTCAGTACTATCTAACATTGTCATATACATATTCTGTCTTACCTTATTAATATTGAACTTAATAACGGTCCGGACTGTTAGTAACCAATCCACATTTTTTATTAATAACTTGAAATCATTATTATTAAGTGTTTTTGTTTCCTTACCTAAAATTATACAGTTCAATGATTTTGAGGAGTACCATACAGTTTCTTGTACATCAAAAAGCTTTTATTTATCGCAACATTTTGCATAAAGAAATTTAATTCAGATGGAGTAGCAACTAAACGCATCTGTGGAAAATAAACCAAAGAACAAAATGGGAAAAAAACAAAATGGCTTAAAGAGAGGAAACTCCTGGAAATGTTTGATTTCCTCAAAGTGGATCATCATCGGTTATCTGGAGGAACTTATAAAGCTGGTTTCAAACCAGTTGAGCATAAAATAAGGCAGTTTCTGGCCAAAGTTTGCCTTTCTGTTTCAGCTACACTATTTCTTTTAGTGCCCCCGGGATCCCATAACCCCATGTGGTGGACCACAGACGTAGAGAGCCAGAAGTTACAGCCTTGGGTTTCATTCTAGCACTGAGGCGACAATGGGCTAGTTTGTATGTGCCGTGCCTTTAAGTAGTGTGTCTGCACACATGTGAGAAATTCCACGTAGAGATTCCCGGTAGTCTTTTAAATTTAGCTTTTCGTTGTGTTCGGTGATGCGTGTCGCACGTGTGATGAGTTTGTGCTGTGGATCCGGCTCAGCTGGTCGAATCTAAGGGAGGGGGTTTGTTTACACATCAAACACAGAGAGAAAGAAACAAGTCAGAGGAAATCTGTGTGAAAGACAGGCAGCCAGATGGATCTAAACGTTTTGATAAATTGTCTCAGTGCAGATAGCAAAGGTTTTCCCAAAGATAGGAGACGATGAGACCAGACACGAGGGAGAGGGAGACACATTCCTGAGTGCGTTGTCCAGTCCTGTCATTTCTCGTCCCTGCAGGGACAGCTGTGTCATTTTCTGGGCTCCGGCCTGGAATGTGTCGGGTCCCGTCCCAGCGGCCCCTTCACTGTCTCCTTCGCCCTCACGTTTTGTGTGCCCGTTTGGTACTAACTGTCGTCTTTTGATGAAATCCTAAAAACAGGTACATTTGAGCTGAACCTTGAACCATAAATGTAATCACCTTTTAGTGATTTTTGGCTAAAATAATTTTCTGCTTCTCCAGTGTAGATTTTGGACATTTTCCTATTTTGCTGTTAATTAGCACTTCAACATCACATGAAATCCATCCAGTTGAGGTAAAAAAGACACCTGTGATCATAGCATGCTTCAGATCTAAATACACAAGAGCCTGCGTGTATTAATTCACTTAAAACACTGAAATAATTAGTCTTGAACCCCTAAGGCAAAGAGCAGCTACGAGTACAGATACTGATGTGAGAAATGCTAGCGTTATTTTGCTGCCTTGGTTTTCTGTTTTGATGCTATACATCGCCTAATTTCCATATGAATGCTATGCCAGTCTGAACATGTAGCATTCTGTTTTAACACTAAACAGCATTTCTCTCTGTATCTGTTATTTAGGTGATTGCATTTTGTAGCATGTTTTGAATTGTTGTTCTTCATTTTTATACAATTTTCTATGATCATACCATCACTTGGACTGGATATCAATCCTTAATACTTATGACGTATCAAAAGTTGGCATTGCATATCTGTTCATGTTCAGATGTTGTTTGATCCTTGATAAGGAGGATGGAAGAATGTTTGGGGGAAAATTTCTTAAACAGCTGCTTGTGTTTAGTCAACATTTGAATTTAAGAAGTTTGTTGTCTTTTGTTAAAATGAAAAATAGCAGAGAAACATTAATTCCATCAAGGTAAGGCATCAAGTATTTTTTATATCAATACCTAAAATTTGGTATTGTATCAGCACATTTCAAATTATACCCAGCTCAGATTATCAAGATATGATTCCACTGAAAATTGATAAACGCTGATGTTGTGTTATGGCCTAGCCCCATATGTTGTTTTCATGTTGTGTCATTTTGCAAACCACATTTACTGATAAGAATAAAGTGTTTTGCATGTCGCTGATGGTGCTGATATGTTTGGGATAAAGCTACGACACCGGATCTCAACTGTCATCTTTGCGCCCCCCCCCCCCCC
>NC_045733.1:29334387-29335968 GCF_008692095.1 Etheostoma spectabile | reverse complement strand
CCCAACCCTCAGGGCTGTAAAGTCAGAGAGACAGTCAAAATTCTCCCCTCTTCCTGCCCCACTCTGTCTGTCTGTGTGGACAGAGACAGAGATTTGGGGTGATATGATCCAGCTCCAGTCTGAGGACCAGTAGTCGCCCCTCAAACACAGGAAATCCCCTTACTTCTGCTTCCCAACTCTGTTGTGGCTGCATGTCTGTGTGTATGTTTCTGCGGCATAGATCCTGTGTGCATGTGCCAGCGTTGGATGGGTTTTTCAAGAGGGGGGTTACAGTACTGCCGGGCCAACCAAACCATCGACCGACCACAGTCCCAAGGGACGCACACAAGAAAAGTTAAACAAACATAACCACAGCTTTTTTCTCAGGACACATCCAGACACTCCTATTGGCCGACCCACATTGTAGCTCTTTTTCTTTCCATTGGTCCCCTTGCCTCCCCCACGTTGCTCTTCTCTTTGGAGGTTTGGCCTCTGAACTCTGACCCTTTTGGGAAAACAGAAAAGCTTTCTAAAGAGATGCGGCCAAAGGCGAGGTTGCTCCCTGGAATGTCTTGATTTGGGTCACTTTTCCTTGTCCACTACTCTCCTCTCTGACTGGTTTACAAGCCTTTAAGCCTCTTTAGTGAGTGAGAGAATGAAGTCTGTGCTTGTACACAATGTTTTATCTGCACACTCCAGCTGATTTAAAGGGTCAGTTCCCCAAAAATCTATAAAGCACCAGAAACAAATTCAACCCCGTTCTCTTAATTCAGAGGCACAAATTTGAATACTCTGCAGGACGGTCTAAATGGTTAGATACTGTAATGGAACATGAGTTAATTTTGTGATTTGAGTGAACTGACCCTTTAAGAGGAAGAGTAAAGAGCACTTCACCTCATTCCCTCAGTGTGATGATCTATTAGTTGTCAGCCTTGTCGGCCAATGCTTGGCACCGCTTCCTCCTGCGGGCAGCCAGCAGTTACCGTCTCCTGTGATTGGCCGTAAAGGGCTCGTCGGTGCTTAACTGGCAGGTTGCTTTGCCAGCAGAAGGCTGTGGGTTGGGCCACGCCGCTTGCCCTGATCTCTAATTAGCACTGGCTTGTCAGTTAGTTAGGGTGGATCTGTCTGGGAAATTGCAGTCTTGCACACACAGACACACATACACACAAACCAAAGCTGGGAAACACACAGGACAGCAACATTGGGACAAGGATTGTCCTTCAGTTTCAGGGAGTTTGTCTGTGATCATGTGGCTTTGACTTGTGTTGCCATTTGATTCTTGTTAGGCTGAAGTGGCTTATTTAGAGCTCGGGGTGTGTTTGCGTGTGCTCTATTAGTGGTGTGGCTGCAGCAGTGAAGTGGTTAACAGTCCCGGGGGAGGCTCATGTTACCAGCAGCAGGGCAGTTCCTTTCCTCTTCTTGCCCCCCCAGTTTCTCTCTCTGTTAGACCAGAGAGAGACAGACAGTGCCCCAGGGATGAACCGTCGGTGCAACGAGCGACAAAGGAGCTGCATCTAGTAACACTGCCAGGGCGAGAGACATTGAGAAAGCTCTGTGTGTGTGTGTGTGTGTGAGAGAGAGTTAGAGAGAGAGAGAGAGAGA
>NC_045733.1:29318216-29334377 GCF_008692095.1 Etheostoma spectabile | reverse complement strand
GAGAGAGAGAGAGAGAGAGACATTTGGCTCTGTGAACTCTCTCAGCGGCATGAAGTCATGAAGCTTTCTGTCCAGCTTGGCATTTTCCCGCAGCGCCCTGGTTCCCACGGCAACCCAGGCCCCCTGACCAGGTAGGGGTGTGTGTGTGTGTCCGCGTTCCTTGTTACACACAAGTGTAACAAGGAACCTTGTACTTGTAGTGATGTCTTTGGTTCAGTCTGTGTTCAGGAATCTTTGTGGACTTATGTATGTATGTATGTATGTATGTATGTCTATATATATGCTTCTTTATGGCTGTCCATCTTTATTTTCCGTGTGCGCGTGTGTATGCGCTTGTGAGTGTGTTTGTCTGTGGGACTTTCCCCTGTGGCTGTTTGGACGAGCTGAGACGGTTGTGGTCACTCTAAATCAATCAGCACGTCTCAGCTCACGGATTCACGGATGCTTTCAACTCTGAAACTCAGTATCTCCGCTCTGCTGCTGGTAAATCCTGAAGGAAGTTGTCTTTCCCCTGTTTGTCAGGTTGTTAGCAAGGTTGCTTAAAACACAGCAAATTGGTTTGGCTTGAAATTTTGCCAATGGGCCAGCTGATTAGATTTTAGTGGTGAATCTGAATTCTGGGATTTGAGCCATTCACCAATCTTTGTTTTTGTTTAGTGTATAAAAGCTGTAATTATGATGTGTTCATATTCTGCTGGTGGGAAACATTCAGGACTTCCAAGTTGGCAGCTGAACACTGTATTTACTTGTTTTCTTGCTTTTCTGAAAATCCAACTTGACAGATGAATGATAAATGGGAGCGTTTATGATGTGCTGGGTGCTTAACTTCAGTGCTTTCTTTTTTTTTGTACAAAGCATGATGTTTCTGTATCTTCAAATATTAAAAGTTGGGTTTGAATGCTTGGACAGATGCTTAGACTCACTCAGAGATATTTCCTAATTTTTCAGGAAATAAGGGTTCTTATTTGGCTGCTTGTGTTACCACAATATTTAAAATGCTCATATTGCTCAAACTATTGTTTGGTATCAGTATCAAATAAAGCAGGTCATCATATTGGCACTAGTAACAAAGAATTTTAAACTGTATTCAGACCCGCTGCTAATATGGTGATTATAGTGTTGACACAATAAGTTGGTGAGTTGAATCCACAATAATAAAGTAATTTATCAAGCAAAGGTTATCTGTTTCCATCTGCTCAAATGTGAGAATGTGTTGCTTTTCTTTGACAACCTTTGAAAACTTGAAGATTATAGACTAAACGGTTAATCTGTTTATTAGCAAAAAAAGAGAATCAATAATAATCTGTTATTAATGTCCCGGCTGATGTGATGGGAAAGGAAGCGATGTGTGTGACATTTTCACTGCTGTCATACAAAGACTTTAACAGGTTCTTATGTATCGATAGTCTTAAGTGAACGGACCCCTTACCACTGTGAAAATACAGTTTGACAACACCACTGTGTGTGTGTGTGTGTGTGTGTGTGTGTGTGTGTGTGTGTGTGTGTGTGTGTGTGTGTGTGTGTGTGTGTGTGTGTGTGTGTGTGTGTGTGTGTGTGTGTGTGTGTGTGTGTGTGTGTGTGTGTGTGTGTGTGTGTGTGTGGTGCAGCCAACCCTGCACTGGCCATGACCATCCGCCTCCCTCTGGTCCTTTCAGGGTAATGTTTGCCAACTGGCAGGGCTTCCTGTCCCCCACAGACTTCCAGTGAATGCACACATACACACACATATTTATTGATATCCTGCATTAACTCCCGGCGTGTTTGCTCTGTTCAGATGGGTCTGTTTGAACAACTCAGACACACGAACACACACACTTTCACACAAAAACACACGCTGTGATGTCACCCCTCCGGCAAGCCTTTGTTCATATGATAGACAGCCCCATTCTGTGTGTGTGTGTGTGTGTCTGTGTGTGTTTGTGTGTACCCAAGCTGAAGTTAGTTCAGATGGAAAAATAAAATAAAAGAATCACCAGGCAGTCAGAGAAGTCGGTACCATCTCTTTTCTTTTTATACAAAGGCATACATTTATCGGAAATACTACACTACACTTAATACTTGCTGTCCTTCTAAAGTAAAGTATACAGAAAAAAACATTGTTGTCTCTAAAGAGTTCAGCTGACTGATGCAAAGCAGTTCACGATATAAAAACCTGCTGTGTCTCTGCCGACCGTCTGCTAAGTGAATTTGTCTATTCAGAGAGGAATGAAACATGTTCCCAAAGAGCTGTTGTCTACAAAGTGGACCCCCCATTCTCTCCACTCTGAAAGATGCATTGTTTAAAGAGTACTAAAGTTAACCTCTCTCTCTCTCTCTGTGTGTCTAGCTGGGATGACAGCAGCTCTGTGAGCAGTGGCATAAGCGACAACATTGACACAGATGACATCAACACCAGCTCCTCCATCTCCTCCTACGCCAACACGCCCGCTGCACAGCGCAAAGGCCTCAACACACAGGTAAGACCGCACACACTTACACACACAAATCCATATGTGCCACAGGTTTGGATAGTAAGTTCCAGTCATTAACTCGGATTAAACCTGTCCATATTTTTTAGAAAAGGGTGATGTACAAAACACCCTGGTAGTCATTTACCTAAACAGCAAATATGTAATATATCTGACAAAGGTTGGGTTTTAGTTCTTTTAATATCTGTTGTTGAGCTCTGACGTGATTGACGTTGTTGAAAGCTGATCGGAAAGGATTTGGGTTGAATACGTGTATTCAATACTGTGTTTTTTATAAATTCCATCAAACTGTAGTTGTGCCAGTGGTTGTCCTCTCATCAGTCTGCAATAACATCAATAACCTCCGTCATAACAGTTGGAGATATTGTTGGTCTTTTTTTCTAATTTAGAAGAAGAGAAAGATGAGGATGCAGTTTGTTTCATCATTATTTTGTGTTTATTTGTTCCAAGTTGAATACTTGGTAACAGCGCTGCACTATGTCCCAATATGCTGGCAGTTATTTGATGCCTACATGAACAACTGGAGGTTTCTACTAGCAAATAATCACCATTACAAGCATCACTGACTTTATTTAGGACGTATTTTAGTGGCTTTGAGTGGGCCTGTGTTTATACTGTTCAGGAGAAGAGATCGCATGTGATATTTTCAAAGCAGCATGAGTTATCCGGAGCAATAGTTAATATCCCATTCATTCTGTGAATTCAATGGAAAATGTACAAATGTTAATTTGCCAAATTTCATATTGCATTGTGAAATGGTTTTGAAGGAATATAAACTCGTAGCATAGAGTGGTGAACTGAAGCAACCGTATCTTTCCTCTCAGCCTCATTTCCCAGTCTGTCCCAGCATTCCTCTGCATTCAGAGAAGAATGTGAGACTACAGCTGTGAACTCACAAAAGCTGATGTTGACTCTAGCCTCAAATCATTAAACACCGATTAAGAGCCACTACCCTTCAGGAAAGTGATCGCTGAGACGATAATATTGTCAGCTGACTCACGTTATTGTGGCTGATGTGGAGCCAGTCGCCATGATGAGATCGAGGGGCTGAAGAAACAAAAACAAAGGAGCCTTTCTGTCAGTACAGAAGCATGACACAGTGCAGGTTGATTAAGTCTGTTTCAAATTCTGTGAGCAGAGCAGCTTGCTGCATTTTTGCAGTGTTTCCTTGGCAACTGCAGAATCAACTTAAAGGCAGCCATCATCCCTCAAACAGCTGTAATGTACTGTTAGAAAAATAAAGACTCTGGTGAGCTAGCTAAATTATACTTTAATCCTCACAAAAGTTAAAAGAAATTTCAAGTTCAGCACCAACTTTCAGTATGTATGCTTTAAGTTTAAAAAAAAGACAAATTAACTTGTTAAGCTCTAGGTGATCTATTTCCACATGTAAAAAGAAGAGTCATCACAGGAGACACAGTCTCAAGTGGACTTCTCTGTTGTGAGGGCGGACTTAAGTGAGATTTGACTCGCTCAAGACTTGATTCAAGACATTTAAGCAAACATTTTCTAGTCTCAAAATTCAAATCAACTCAAACTGTAACCTGGTAGAGTCCCAGACCAAGTGTAAACAGCAGCAGGCAAGCTGCTGCAAGCACTGGTCTTAGCTACATACTGTAAAACACACTAATAACGCCACTTTGGCGGAACATATTTAAATGTCCTCACAATTCGAAAGACTCTTGACTGTTCTTGACTTGCAATTTGCTTGACTAACTGCTCAGGTGATGGTAATGTGGATGCTGGCAGGATTACACAGCATGATGGCTGTGGTCATAAAATGGAGTGCTTTTTGGAGGCACTTGGCAATGTCTCATAAAAGACGCTTTCTTCAGCAGTAATAAATCTGACCTACTTGGTGTGTGTGTGTGTGTGTGTGTGTGTGTGTGTGTGTGTGTGTGTGTGTGTGTGTGTGTGTGTGTGTGTGTGTGTTCCCAGCCTGTGACGGATGCAGAGAAGCACTCGGCATCAACAGCGGTGCACCAGGCCTGGTCAGGCGACGAGGTGAAGAGGCCAGACGGCGGGTCAGACTGCGGGGTCAGCAGGATGGAGACAGGCTCCAAGTGGAGCCGCCGGAACCCTTCTGATGTCTCTGACGAGTCCGACAAGGGTGGCTCGGGGAGGAAGACCCCCTCCGTGTCCCACACAGGCTCTTGGAGGAGGGGCATGAGCACTCAGGTGGGGGTGACATCCCCTCGGACTAAAAGCACCAGTAGCACAGGCTCAATGAGCTCCAGTGGCCTCAAGACCCACAGTTCAGGTAACAGACATCCACCGCCAGTATGAATGTTTAAATATATCAAAAAATAAATACAAATTTTCCAATTTACTTCACTTGATCCTATCTGATACACCTGTGGTCTGCTCGTCATTCTTCCTCACCTCTGAAATTAAATACGTTTTTTTTTATTATTAAAGACGCAATTTGTTTATCTACTGCAGTGCTTGCTAAGCTTTTTCAAATTAAAGAACCCCTAAACTGACATTGCCTCAGGTTCCCGAATCTGATGGGATTTTTGCTCTAAGACGTTTTATTACAAATGTGTATAACATGCATGACCAAAATTGTCATAAATTATGTCATTGTGTTGCCTGTAGATGAAATTATAGTAAAAATAATTTGAGTGTAAAATCATGTAACAGTAGCACTGTCGCACCTTACTGATGTCTCGTTTTGTGTGTCCTGCAGGTAAGACAGATGACGTCAAAGTGTCAGAAAAGGGTCGTCTTTCTCCTCGTCCTAACGGCCTTCACCGCTCGCCCTCAGACGCAGGACGCAGCAGCGGCGATGAGGCAAAGAAACAATCGATCCCCGCCAGTCGCACGTCCACAACAAACGCCCTCACACACACCGTTTCAGAACCCCACTCCCAGACACATACATTCAGCTCACACACCTCGCGCACCCCAACCAGCACCTTCGGCTTCAAGAAGCAGGGCCATGGGATGGTAACCATTGTTACTGCCAGCGGCGCCACCATAACAAGTGGCTCAGCCACCCTGGGGAAGATGCCCAAATCTGGGGCACGATCGCTTGCAGGAGGGTTAAAGGCCAGTGGGCAGGATGGCGGGTCGGCGCTGGGTCACCACGACGACGGCTTCCTCCCCATGAGCGCCCGCTCCACACTGCAGTACCGCAGCCTGCCGAGACCCAGCCGCTCGGGAGCAGCCGCCCGCAACGGAAACCGCTCCTCCACCAGCAGCATCGAGGCCGCCGTGCTCTCCGTCACAACTCACGGGAAAAACTCAATCAGCGTCTCCAAGGCCAACGGCTCAGGAGGCCTGTTGGCCAATCAGACGGATCGGGAGAAGGGGGTCTCTGACATCGACCTTCTCAGGAACGGAGTCGTGATGCAGAGTGGAGGAGCAGCAACTGTTCCGCTGACTGGAAGACAGCCCGTTTCTTCACCGACACTGCGCAGGTGAGCACACACACTCTTAACATAATTGGCTTAAGTACCTCAACTTACAAAACATAATTTGTAGTGTCCTGTAGACACAGTGACGGCTAGCTGATGAGCCATACTAAGTGGGGCCTTCTTGTATGGGCTTGACTTTCCCCACATACAACACACACACACACAGTAAGTTCAAATCAGGCCATTGTGAAAAGCAGGCTTTGAGATGGGCTGATCAGCTGCCAAGCCTTGGTGGTACAGGGGGGAGGGTGAAGGAGGGAGGGTGTGGTGCTGGGTAATGGGAGCTGAGTCTTACCTCAGCGCTCTGCCCTTATAAATGTGAGGGAGTGATAACACTTCAAAGACACTGTGTGCTGCCATTATCGCCCACCATGGCTCCAGTCATCATAGCCTGCCATTTAACTCTAACCCTGGATTAGCAGAACCAGGAGAGAGTTCTCCCTCTCTCTCTGTGTGTGTGTGTGTGTGTGTGTGTGTGTGTGTGTGTGTGTGTGTGTGTGTGTGTGTGTGTGCAAATTGGCCTTGAATCTGACTGAGCACTGACTCAACCTTTCCTGGCTTCAAAATAAAGAATAATAATAATAATAACTGGTGTTTATGTCCTGTTAGCTGTGGGACCTTAAGGATGGCAAACTCAGCCGGCCTGCTTCGACGCTTATTTGATCCAGAAAAGCCATGAAAATGTACATGAATGTTTTGTTTAATAAGCTGTTAATATTCATAATCTCTAGAGGATGATTTCTAATTGTTTTTCAAACCCACATGACCTTTCTCCTTTTAACAGCATACACTTTAAATTTACATTCATACAAAAAAAGGATAGCTTTAGGCTACTTAAAAACCTGAAAACGTTGTTAGTAAAAAGCTATGTGGAATAATCAAGTTAAAATACGCAATTATCTAAAACATGTACTTTATAGATTGACAAAAACTTTATACCATATCTCTCTATTAATGAAACACATAGACAAAATGTGCATATTTTGCTCTATAAGATATTTTTCAGCGTCACATTCTGTTAATTATGTGATTTGTTAAAATTCACAACAATAAAAAGAATACTATATGACATTCTTTGCTTCAGTCCTGCGATTACTTTAGTCCCAGTTCCCAACCTTTCTCCCTTCTCTGATTTTCCACCAGGTTGTTTGGTGGGAAGCCCAGTAAACAGGCTCCCATCACCACGGCTGAAAACATGAAGAACTCCACTGTTATCTCCAACCCCCACGCCACCATGAACCATGTGGGCACGGTGCTGGAGTCCCCTGACGGAGGGCTAGGAGGCGTGGACAGCGATACCAGCAGCCCCCTGTTTGGAGGCAGAGTGCAGGGAATAGGGATGGGGACGCTGGGCAGCGAGCAGGTGAGCAAGAACATTTAAACATTATCTTTGGCTTTTAGATTCAGAAGTCTTTCCTTTATAATGACTGAAGTAGAATGGATAATCTTTAGAACTGAGTCACGGGAGCAGCTACTTATTAATTTGTTAAGCTGCTATTTTTAGCTCTACACATTCTCCAACTGCCCAGCACCCATTACTTACCATCAGAAGAGGGAAAGCATTTTTTTGCTTTTCTTATGAGTTTATTTTGGAGTTGCATTTGAGTTATTTTTAGCCATGTTGCTAATTTAGTCATGCTAATGTTGGCCTGTTGGTTGGCCCACCACTTTGGTCTGCAACATTTCAACAACTATTGGAGGGATTGCCATGACATTTTGTGCAGTCACCCAAGTCTTCCTCAGAAAGAACTGTAAAAAAAATGTGATTCCTTAAAGGCTACAATCAATATTCTTTTTAATGGAACCACTGTATCAGATGACAATGTGAAGACAGTCCAACAGTGTGAAAGGGGTTTCTTGTTGTGATGATCCTACAGAGAACAATAACCTGGATATTCAGCTCCCCTCAAGCTTGATAGGAATTTCAGCTTATTGTTTAGCTGTTCAGTAGCAACTTTACGGTTTTGGTTCACTCTCACTAAACTCATTGTTGTTTTGTAGCCGACAGCTGTTTTCAGCCAAAATGCTTCTGTACACTATTTTCTCTGCACAAATTCCAGAAGTTATAGACAAGCTGTTGAACATAGGGTAGCATTCAGCAGCTAAAAAGACAGATATTTCTCTCAGGAGTCAGTTAAGACAAAAACATATTTTAAAGAGAGAGACTGAATATTGGGCTTACAGAAACACAACTCACTCAATTATAATTAGAGTCTGACAACAACTGTTTGCCAACAAGTTCACTATGTCAACCTAAAAGGTTATGTCAATGGTGTGTTCACAATTTGTTTTCCTCGTACTCTATGTGGCTTAAAGAGTTGTTGCAGTTTAACTTTGGATCTAGCGCTATCAGCCGGTCAACAGAATTTGTCTAATACTGTACTTTGATTTATGTTTGAAAAACAAATTGCATTCCCATCAACTTCAGTTTGACTTTGACTTTAATGCTAATTAGCATGTGTTAGCACACAAAGCTCAGAGAACAACCACTTTAAGCATTATCTGCTTAACATCAACATGTTAGCATTGTTATTGTAAGCATGCTAGCATGCGGATGTTACGCTTACAGAGCCTCATCACATATGTCACACTATATGTGTATGTTACTGCGTTTCTCTACAGAACTGCCTGACTTTAATCATGCACAATATTTTCAATAGTATTATATTTGTTATCATTTAACTTTAGAGCTACTGTCATTTTCACACTTTAGCTGTGAGGTCAAACCAGAAGACTAGGTTTGGGTTTAAGATTAAAAATGATTGTCATTTTGAGCTTAGAGAAGATGTATGTATTCAAGGTGTTTGTGAGATTTTGTTCACACCTGACTAATACCACAAACCTGTTTTTTCTCGAACTACTTATAAGTTTGTTCAGCGAAACTACAGATGGGAAGTGTAGGTACTTGTTTGACTAACTGTAGGCTACGTATTGCAGCAGAGCAGCAAAATGTGAGCATGCTCAGTCATGAACTCACCGTCACCTTTTCACATGATTCATAAGACTTCATCAGACTGTGTCTCAGTCATATAGTGACTCACAGGATTGTTTTTAACTCATGTCTTTACAAACAGTAAGCATAGGTTCAAAAGTTTAGTCAGTTGTCTTATAGCAAACTGACGATCAAATTAAAGTGAAAATGCCTAAAAAAAAACCAGAGCAAAGCAGCAAATGTAAGATTATTTAATGAATCACTTAAGAAATTAAAATACTAATTGTTTCAGCACTAGAATACACAGACTTTTTAAAAACCAATAACGTCCTCTCCGCCCTTCCACAGGCCTCCAGTCCCGGGTCAGTCTACTCCTCCACCGGCCCCTCCAACAGCCTGACGTGGGGTACCACCTTCAGCAGCTCCTCCGCCCAGAGCAGAGAGAGCACGCTGGGCGGGCACGGCGGGACAGGCAGCAGCATGGGATACCCCTCCGTCAGCAGCATGCACACCAGCAGCGAGTCCATCGACATGAGCCTGGGCAGCGCCGGCCATGGGACGCACAGGGAGGACACCCTGTCTGCTTTGGGCCGCGCCGGCAGCGTCAAGACCGGCATGTCTGAGAGGTGAGAAACCCCGAAAAGTGGGGAATTATTGGGAATCCTATTTAAAAATAGATCAACTTAAATTAAAAAAGCACTTTCAAAATTCTGGGAAGAAAAACAAAAATGGGAAAGATTGAATTTCTTCTTTTTATACGTGACATATTATTTCTTTAACTCTTCTAATTCATTGCATTTCAGAGGTAAATATTACTAGTTCTTTTGCAAAACATACAATTAGTTTATAAAATAGAAGTCATTTTAAAGATTAGTTAATCCAACAATTTATAAAAGTAGTTCAAATGAGCTTCACCTCAACCAGCTGAAACATTAAAATGCTGATTACACTTTAATGCATCTCTAATAACAATCCCCTAGAAAATAAGTGTATAATATAAAGCTTTGAAAGGGGTCATTTAGCATAATGAGTAGTTACTTGATTTTCTTGATGAAGTACATTTTGCTTCTTACAATGGATATTTTTTTACTTTTTGATATTGATCCTGTCACTTAAGGATATAAATACTTAATTGCTGACGACATTAAAATCCTGCTTGGTTCTGACTTTACTGTCATTCCTTTTAAAAGTCCCATGGCATGAAAATTTCACTTTGAGGTTTTTTTAACATTAGTATGCATTCCCCCAGCCTGTCTATGGTCCCCCAGTGGCTAGAAATGGTGATAGGTGTAAACCAAAGCCTGGGTATCTTGCTGCCTTTGAGAAAATGAAAGCTCAGATGGGCCGATCTTGAGCCTGTTCCCCTATGACCTCATAAGGGGCAAGTAACCACCCATGAGAGAGAGAGAGAGACATCATGGCTTTCAAACGAGCAAAGTGACAGTTGGTCAAGGCCACAACCCCCCCCTCTCAAAAGCTACAGACTCAGAAATGGCACATCCTAAGGAAAGCTCATTGTGGGACTGGCTCTAGTGGCTGCAATTCTGCACCAAGGCTGAATTTTGGGAAAAAGACTTCAGATATGGTATTAAGGGTCTATGTAAAAGCATCCAAAGAGCACCATGTCATGGGACCTTTAAAGAATCCAGAATTGAAATGATGTACAAAGCGTCCACCGTGGCAAGGTGTCACTTCTGGTTTGTTGTTCTGTCCTTTGCTCGAGCAGAGAAACGAAACCCTGTGGCGTCCTCAGTCGACTACACAGTAATTGTGGTCATTGTAGCGGATTCCATCCTGACAGGTTGACTGCGTAATGTGACAGGAATGTCTCAGAGGAAACTTAATAGCATCTGCAGTCGAAGCTTTGAGCCATGACATCACCCTCCGTCCTCACTGTGTTTTCTTATTAACTTCATTGGTGAGGTGTTTCGCAGTTGACCTATTCTGAAGGATTCACTTTATTCTCTAAAACTTTCTTTCTCTGTGTCTGTTGTGCCTTTTCCTTCATGTCCTCCATCAGTCCCCTCTCCTCCCCCTCCGCTAGCCCTATATTCAGCCGAAACACGCTACCTCGGAAGCAGGACAGGTAAATGTACCTGTGTGCAGCTGTGGAGGTTCCTACTAAACCACCGCCTGCTGCCACACAGAGAGCATCACATAGAACCAGAGAGAAGCTCTGCGGTAGCTCGTTGTGTTTTTTTGCGTAGGTGTGTCGCTCTGTGTGGTAGTTTGTGGTTATTTGTAGGAACTCTAGCTCCTGTATGAATGGGAATTTATGAGCGAGTTTAAATGTGAGGTTGTCTGTGTGGATGTTGGCAGCTTCACTGTTTTTGTCTGGCGTGCTCACATGCTGCCACCTTGTGGTAGAGTTTGTATGTGCGTTTACCCAATAGCATGGGCATAGAATGTTTATCATTGATTTTACACTGCAAAATTGTCAAATGTTTTACCATTTCCCTAAAAGTCTCATTTTCTGCATATAATTAAAATATTAAGCCAGTACGATGAATTCATAGCAACCTTTTTAAGAATATTCTGTAAAAGTATTTATTTATTTCTGTGTAGCCTTAGTCTGTTTTCTTTTTTGTGAAAAGTTGAGTTTTTTCAGTTGTCTTGAGAAAAGAGAGAGCAAAAGAACTGAGTAAAAATCCAATATAACATGGCAAGATTTATTTGCAGTGTTTAAGTTGGGATGTACTAGTAACAATAAGAACAATATCTTTGCTGGTTAAAAATAGCATTAGCTAGTCTTTAAGAGATGCAGCTACATGTTTCCTTGCCTCCTTTGCTTTGCTCCTCTGAAGTGTTTCTCTCCTACAGCGGGCCACACTGTGGTAGAAACACTCTGCCTAAGAAAGGACTCAGGTACTAACTGCACTTCTTGCTGGACTATTGCGCCATTACACACTGGTTCACCATATTGTCTTCTGGCTGTCTTTTATTTCTGATTCTACATTCACTCTTTGGGGCTTGTGCTAATGCTTAAAAAAAGAAGCTTTTGACGTTTCTGTTTGGCACTTGGCACATGTGTTGTTGTGTTGTGCTTTAGTGACGAGGCATGTCACTTTGTCGTGGTAAAAAGCTGTCACTGTGTTGTGCTGTAGCGGGCCTGATTTTGGGGTTCAAATTTCTTTGGCTTCTTTTCTGCTTTTTTCCTCCAGTTTATGCTGCTCACAGCTGAGAATCTGTCTATGTTCATGCTGTTGTAATTTGCTGTTTTGGAATCCTGTCAGATCCCAGCTACTAATCTGGCTGCTTAAGAGAAAAAAAATCCACTTCACTGATTGTAAAAAGTCAGAAAAATCAGATTCACCTTAGAATCCACACTGCACCTGTTCTGTTTCGTGCCCTTGCCTCTGCTTATATCTTTTCTTTGACTTCCTGTAGGTATGGCCCGTCGGCACAGCTGCGAAGCCACGAGGAGGCACGTGATTGGCTGCGCTCCCACTCCACCAGCGGGCTGCAGGAATCAGTCGGGAACTCCCCGTTCTCCCCCAGCTCCAGCATCACCTCCCCCTCCGGCACTCGCTTCAACTTCGGACAACTCGGTGTGCCCCGCACGCACGCACACACACTCACGCACGCGCACACACAAACAAACAAACAACGCTCCATGTGTACTTACGTCAATCACACAGTACATTTGTTCTCTGTTGGTTGAGACAAACATAAATTAAAACCGCATTCATCATCACACCATAGAGTTGTTGACAATTAGGAGGTTGCCATTTTTAGGTGAGAGAAACTCAACCTGATTCAACATCTATTTAATACACATGGCTTAAGTCATATCCTGAATATTATCAGTGGGTTTGATACAGAAAATGTATCAAATCATTCAACACATATATTGTACTGTAGAAAGCAAAAATGCCAAACATTCTTTGGATTCAGCCTCTCAAATGAGAGAAGATGTTGCTTGGGTCTGTTTTATATCTAACTGTAAACTGAATGTCTTTGGATCTGGGGATTGTGGTGGACAAAACAAAAAAACAATCTGATGGTGTGAAACCTTAGACTGGGACATTGTAATTGTCATTTTCACAGTTTTTGCTGACTAAACAATAAATCCCCAAAATATGCCAGTGACAAAAAGAAATCCTCACTTGACATTTCATATGTCATTTTCATAGCATCCAGCCCGACCTCAGCAGCTCAGGTCAACCTCGCCGGTATGCGCAACAACAGCCTGACCAATCAGGACGGCTCCTATGAGCCGTGCAGCGACAACCGACTGAGAAACTCCTGCATGTCCCTTGACGAAAAGACTCGCACCATGAGTCGATCGGGCTCCTTCAGGGACGGCTTTGAGGAAGGTAAGTGGAGACAAGAAAGATGGATGAATATTCATTGACTCTGTGTGAGTCCTGGCCCTGGTCTTCAGATGTTTGGTGTAATCTGTAATTACAGTGTAATCCTTTTCAAAAACCTGCATTCCCCCCATCTCTCTATGACTCTGAAGCCTCCCCTTCCTCATTCCACATCTCCGTGCCAAAAGAATTATTTTTCTATTTGTTTAGAGAACATTAGAAAAGATTATAACCGCACCTCTAAGAAAAGCCCGTCATCCCCTTAGAAATCCATAATCAGCTTTGGTGCCCAGCCGTGCTTTTCCCACCAGCAGGCAGACTCCCTGCATGCTCAATCCTCAGAGCTATAGAAACACAGCGCTTTGAATTAGAGGAACTAACTGAGACTGGGAGTAGTCATATTATCGTGTTGAAAATGGTTCCCTTAATGGAAATAAACCTGCCTTTAACACTAAAATAATGTTAAATAGCCACAGTTGGTCATGAACTTGTATTTCAGCAAACTGCAATATGAAAAATAAATGCCAATGCAACGCAAACTATTAACCACAAATTAATGCAGCCAGAAGACATTTGCTATTAAAATGCTCACGGCTCAGTTTTCAAGGTGACAAAACTGTGTAATCAAAAATCCAAAGGTAAATCCAAAATTTTTATGTGCCTTCTGTCAAGGTTGTAGAAAGGAATTCTGGAAAATGTAGTTAATGGTTGACTGTCGGAAAAACCTCATAGATCAACATCACAGACTGATGTAAAAAAGACGAGAGATGGGCTAAGAGTTGGAGAGCATATCCAGTGACACTGAAACTGGTTTTGTAAATGCATGCCGGGGGAATCAGCTGTGAGTTTTCTTTAAGAAATCTGGTAAATCTTGACTTCAAGATGTATCTTGATGTATCAAGATGTAGTATGTGTGTGTAGGGCAGGGGTATCATATGACTGATTTCACAGGGTAATCAAAATCAACATTCAGAATGCTAAAAGAGGTTACTCATAAAAACACCCCTTCAACATCAATATGTCCACATTGTAAGAACCAGAAAATGCAAACTACAAAAAAACACAGTATTATCGCATACAAGACTAGTTGCTTCCCGTCAAACGGCTATCAATCATCTATCGTACAGCCGACTTTAAAAGACATTTGTCTCAAGCAAATGCATGTTGATCTTTTCCCGACATTGTGACGCTACTATACAAATGCACAGGTAGCACACATCAAATTTGCACATGCACAATTACACAAGCGCAAACTTATAATTATTGCGCCCTGTCTTCCCTTTCAGAGGAGATGATTACAGGGATCACAGTGAGAAGCTTGAGAGAGATGTGATAACATACAAAAACCATTGCTTTCTCTGTCTTTGTTTGGGAGTTGGATCGCAGTGTGTAGGTCTGCAAGGACATGCGGTTTGTGTGTACATGTATATGTTGCTGAGGTGTAGAGTTACCTGGCCGTTGTTAGATTGACAGGACAAAAGTCACATCCTCCACCCAACACTTTGTCAGACCTGTCTTGTGTGAGAGCTACACCACCATACACAGTCACTTCATTGCCTTCACCACACCCTCCCCACACCTTACTATATATGCTCACCTTCTCCTTATGTCTGTAGAGACCATATTTTACAATGAAAATGTGTTTACAGGTTATGTAGTTCTCTTAAAGATAGATGCTCAAAAGTACAAATTGAGATTAATGGTGTTTATATTAGTAATTTTCATGGATGACAACAATCTGTAATTTTTTTTTCTTCTCACAAATCAATTAACAATTCGCAGTTTTTTACTGTGTTAAAAAAGCAGTCAGTTCCACAGAATATTAAAGAAAGTATAGAAAGTGCAGATTCTCAAAGCTAACACTGTAAAATGCTGAGGAGCCAGAAATCTGAACAATTCTGAGGATTGTCAGTTTGTAGGAGAGAGTACAACTCTACCTGAGTGCATGTCAGGTCTTTCTATTCGGTATAAACTGGATTTAACAGAAAAGGGAAAGTAGAAACTTCCCTAAAATCAACACCAACAAATGACTCTGTCCAATGGCAGGCCAACTTGGTAGCAGTTATATAATGATATACCTCACAAGGTAACACACAATCGTATCACAATAACATACTATAGTAATTATTGTCCAACCCACATACAAAGACATGAAAGTCATCCCTCAAAAAAACATATAACATGTCAAACATGACAAATTGATTTATTGCTTTATCTATAAATGTCTTTTCCAGTAATTCTTGCAACTCTAATCCATTCAGGTCTAAAAACAATGAGTAAAGTTAAAAGATCTTACATGAATTGATTGGTGTGATTAAACCAGACATCAAGTAAATATTCTCCTTTTCATGTGGCTCCCAGCAGCACACCTTGCTGTCTAGACCAAATTAAGATAAAAGTGTGTCCTCAGTAAACTGTCTGTTTTTTCTTCCAAGAAGAGAATGAATGAATAAATGAATGAATCTGCTGGGATCAGCCCAACCTCTCTGTGTGGTTGATGACATCACGCTGCTGATCCCTTCTGATCTGCTCCCAGGCAGGGAACAGTGCTGGCGTTGTGTCCCGGCCTCTCATGTGTGATTAGTGGCTGAGTCATTAGCAGAGTAATGCTCAGGCTGTCATTAGTTACCCCAAAGTCCGACTGTAACGTGTAGGCGTTTTATCTTCATGGCTGCAGAGCTGCATTCATTATTTTCCAGGAAGAGGCGGGAAGATGGGTCGGGGTGGGTTGGAGGAACTGGTAACACTGGGAGGAACAGTGTTGGGTGGGCTGGGTTGGAGCAGAGTGGGTGGTTTGTGTGGGGTGGGGTATGTTGATAATTACCGTACTGTCCCCAGTGTGTACAGATGTACTTTTTAATCCCCACTTTTGCTTGTGGTTTTTGTCTCTTCAGTTCATGGATCATCCCTGTCTCTGGTCTCCAGCACGTCTTCCATTTACTCCACAGTGAGTACACAAAACGTCAACTGGAGGAAATGGATGGTTACTCCTGGTGCATAATATACCTTTAAAACTGATACAGTATACAGTT
>NC_045733.1:29316871-29318206 GCF_008692095.1 Etheostoma spectabile | reverse complement strand
ATTTTTTAGGTACATTTGGTTTTGACATTACATAGTTTGTCCACTTGAGAGCACTGACAAGTTTATTTTTCAACTGTAAAATGTTCCTCTCAGGAAATGTCTCGGTCATAACCTTTTAATAATACAAATTTTCAGTGAAGTGTAGTCTCTCTGGGCTTTTGGTGGCCCAGGGATGAGGGCGCATACCATGTAACCGCATGGCCCTGGTTTAATTCTGACCGGGATCTATGCTGCATATCATACCCTTGTTCTCCTCATGTTTCCTGCCTCCTTTTCCACTGTAAACGGTGGTAATAAAGGCAAACCTCCCCCCCCCACAAAAAAACAAAACAAACTATCAGCTCAATTATTCAATGCGGAAAGAGAGAAAACAAAACACGACTCTGTATAATTATTGCATCATCTTGTATTAGACAATCTTTGCAAAGCACCAAGTGTACCAGTTCAGATCGTTCCACAGTTTGTGTGGAAACCAGAGATTCTGCTATTGCCAACAAAATGTAATATTGAATATTTGAGTTGGCAGTACGCTGTTACACATTTATCCTCTAATCTGTCCAGATATTTGACTTAAACACCCTGTGAGAAAAATGCCTCGCTGTAATCACACAGGCCAACCTGGGACAGCCCACATGTTCACACAGTAGCCATTCAGAGCCTTGTCTTCATTGCTCCTCCCTCTGTGGGCTGGTTAACTCACCTGGGCAGGTGTAGCAGAGAAACTCTCAGACAATTTAATCTCTCCTCCACACTGGCTCGTCCATTGAGCCAGAGAGCCACAGGTTTGCAATCAAAGAGTGGAGGAGAGTGGAGGCAAAAATGATGGCGACATTATCCCTGGCGGGCACCGTCACATCCTGGCAACAAACGGTAGGGATGAGGAGGAGGACTGTAGAGTGCAGGAGTACTTCACTCTGCTTTTTTGTTTTGCTCTGTTGAGTGTGAGATATAGCTGTAAGTCAAACATATAATTACCCAGAACATATAATCAGATACTTTATGGAATTTCTATTTCTTTATCAGTAAAGCAGACATTTTTGACAGCATTTTCATACCTGAAAAACTAATTTAAGATTTGGGAATTTCACAACACCACCATGAAAAAAATTCCAACTTTACTTTAGTTTTCCCTCAGATTTCTTTTTCCTTTTTGTCTATTGCTTGTGTGTACACATTAGTTAGCATGATGTTGATAGTTCATGGGGTTGTTTTTGTTTGTGAAGTCTGGTCCCGGATTTGGCATCAGAGTGAGATCTCTGTGCTTTGTCTGTTTCCAAGACACACAGGCTGCTCTGTCTGTGTATCTAGGATCGCGTGTGCGTGTGTGTGTGTGTG
>NC_045733.1:29309236-29316861 GCF_008692095.1 Etheostoma spectabile | reverse complement strand
TGTGTGTGTGTGTGTGAGAGAGAGATTGGCAGCTCTGTTTGGGTGGTAAGACCATTTGTGGACAGATGCCACTTTGTAAAGCATCCACTCATGCCGCAGAACACATGTGCTTTACACACTGCCTAATACATGCACAGACACATTAGGCTGTTGAAACCTGTTTTGGTGGTTTGTAGGTGGAACCACATGAAAAACCATTAATTATCAGATGTTCTGCTTTGTTGCATTACACAACTGCTGTGTTCAGGCCTCCCACAGGCCTTAAAAATACTGATTGTGGATTAACAAAAAACTTTACCAAATAAAAAGCACCCAGAGAGCACATACTTCCACCAAGGCTTAACAATCCTCTAAAGGTGTTATTTTATAATATTAGCAAATGTCAAGAAACTATAATGCATCTAGTGATCAATTATCATGGGATAAATGAGCCAGCTGTGTTTTTATTCTGCAAATGCAGAATTTCATATTGGAAATATTATAAGATAAAATCCTCAAATAAATCCTGTTTATGCATGAGAATATGAGAACTTTTTTGTCCCATGACTTCCAAGTTTAGTTTAAATAATTGTTAACTTTGGAAATGAGTTTTTGAAATATCCTGCTAATAAAACAAACAAGCAGAACCAATAATATAACATATCTGATGAGTATGAAATAATATTAATAATAATGATAATTGGATAGCCTTAAAGTATAACATTCTTTCAAAATAATCATCAAATCTATTAATCTTACCTGATAACAGCCTCTTTCAAATTATTCTGACACATTTTTGTAGAAAAGGGAGACCATCATTTTGCTGTTTTTGAGACTACCATTGGATGGCGCCAAAGTCAGAAATCTTTAAATTCTGCACATAAACTGAAGTCAAACTTTAGCTGACAACAATCTTTTAGCAACAAATGAACCCATTTTGAGTTCACTGTCAACTGACCTCTACCTATAAATAAGCTGTAAAAAATAGCTTGCATCAGGTTAAAAGAATAACAGTTCCAGGTGCAGTTTCAGCGCCCGGTGCAGCATGTTTACATGTAAATGTGGGTGTAGCACGTTTGACTGTTTTTGGGAACACCAGCAGCCGGTTGTGTTTGTGCAAGGCTTTGTTTTGCTTGCTCTCACGCTGTATGTATTTGCCTACTTATTTTTTCTTACTATTGTTTTGTGGGCAGGCTATGGAGACAATGTGATTTTCTCTCTTTTTCTCTCTCTCTCTCTCTCTCTCTCTCTCTCTCTCTCACACACACACACACACACACACACACACACACACACACACACACACACACACACACACACACACACACACACACACACACACACACACACACACAGATGAGTGCAATGCCTTCAGGACGCTATCTCTGCTTTCCAGAAATATTACACCAGACAATCTTCTCCACAGTTTACACAGCTCATCTAAATGGAGCTTTAAAGTCAAACGGGAGTCGGGACATGTGCACGGTGCATGGTCTGACCACCAGCAGCTTCAACTGCTCTTCTTAGTCATTAAAACATGTCAAAATTCAGTCAGCACATCCTCTAATGATTTCTCTTCTTCTTCTGATGTTTGTTTTTACAGAATGAGGAGAAGTCTCAGTCGGAGGTAAGCTTCAGTCCGCCCACTGCTCTTCTATCCTGTGTTTTCTCAGCTCTTTAATTTTCTATGTACAGTGGCTGGACTTGTTGGAACATGGGGGCGTTTTCACAGTTGTATCTAGTTACACATGTAACTGTATTGTGACTGACCCTGTAACAGGCTCTTGTTCCTTTTTTGAACACCTGTGTATACCTTACAGCACTGTATTGTGCTCTTATACGCATTGACTGACTGTGTTTCATCTCTTAACCTGAACATATCAGAGCTCCAATCTGGGAGCTTCCCTCATTTGTTTTGCTACATTTTTTCCTTTCTTTATGTGGCTTGATGCGTGTGTATGTGTGCTGTGTATGCTTCTATGGAGCAGGCATGTATGCTTTTGTCTTGGTGCTTTTTGATGTCATGCTTTTTTGTGTCCTTAGATCCGCAAGCTGCGCCGGGAGCTGGACGCCTCCCAGGAAAAGGTTTCCGCCCTGACGACGCAGCTGAGTGCCAACGTAAGTGAGCAAGCACGTAAACACAGACACACACACCTCCACAGACACGCACACACACACACACTCACTCACTCACTCACTTACTCCTTTACAAACCTTCCAGTGTTTACCGTGCTGCAACTTTTATCACTTTTATGCTCATTAAAAACCCATTTTTTGGTCATCAGCAAAAGGCTGTACAGCATGTAGCAAAATATAGAAAGGTAGAAAAAAATCACTAAAATAATTGTGTGCTTTGTCTATAAAGAAATAATTTCAGAGAATGTGCTGTGACCTGAAGCAGACTTAAATTGATGTTTTTTTGCCAGACTTAACTGTAAAAAAGATGGGGAATTTGGCATGTTGTCTCTGTTGCACCCAAATACACGCAAGTACATTTCGTGATATTCATCAAATACGGAACAGATAGCTCCCACCGAGCACTTTACTCCCAGAGGGTGTAATTTTACATCTGGCAGAGCCATCAGAAAATCTCTTAAAGCGTCTCCAGACACGATCCTTTCTGCCACACTACCTTCTGTATTGCACAAGTCTCGCTATGCTCCGCTTGTTATCTGCTACCTAAGTAGGTGCACGCTGGTGGTTTATCTGTGGATTAGAGATATGGAAGGAAGACAGCGGTGTTTCCTGCAGAGAGTCAAGTCTCAGCACACTGCTGAGGGACAGTCGCAGATGTGGACTGAAGATTTACAGCTAATGACGCATGGATACAAGAAGGTGCAGTGTGTGTGTGTGTTGAAAGACAAACACAGACTGAAAACAGAGAAGTTGATAGTGGGGGGTCATGAGGTGGCGACGTAGATGCTTTTCAAATATTTGATCATCCGCCGCAGAGAGAGGATGAATTATCTCTACACACCTTGAAGCCCCTGAGGCTGAGAATCTAAGAACACCCATTGCATCAAAAAGGCTTAAATCAGACATCAGTCACAACACCTTACTCAACTCTTACACACACTTCTCACACACATCATTTATATTTATACAATCTGATACAATAAAGTGGTGCGCTTAAACCAGAAACACAGATCTGAGGAGCAGTTAACCATAGTCCTCATGAACCTTAGAATTCCAACACAAAGAAAGCGGAAGGAGACTGGACATCAAGCTGAAATGAGTGTCATCCGGCGGAATTTATGGCGGCATCGGAACAATCCCGGAAGAGAAACATTATCGATATAGACTAGAGGAGGTTTGAGCTCTACAGAGTTCCTGGTTTACATTTTGAACAACTTATTTGTTTCTCCCACAGGCTCACCTGGTGGCAGCGTTTGAACAGAGTCTGGGCAACATGACCATCAGACTGAAGAGTCTCACACTGACAGCAGAGCAGAAGGTGACAACAGCTCCCCTTGTTTTAGAAAAGACTGCACTAATCCAAGTGCACATTCAAAGTCACTGCAATGGACTTGTTGGTTTGATCCTATTGTAATTTCCCGTGTAGGACTCCGAGCTGAATGAGTTGAGGAAGACCATCGAGCTGCTGAAGAAGCAGAACGCTGTTGCTCAGGCGGCCATCAATGGAGTCATCAACACACCTGAACTCACGCCGAAAGGGGACAGGACAGGTATGGCAAACACTACGCAAAGCAGAGATATTTGAAGGCCAAAGTTATTATTTATAGACTTTTGTGCCAACATTTGAGACCTTGAATATAGTAATCTAAAGAAATATAATATTAAGTGTTTTTTCACGAAATATTACTCATCAGAATAGGTACAAGATGTTCTTCTGCACTCTTGTGTCACAGTGGGGGACAGTTATTTTACAAAATAGGATCCCACAATCATTCCAAACCAGAAAGCATCTCTCCATTGATAAACAAACATTTTAATGCGTAGAGTATCTTCATTCATCAATACATTTTGGGAGTTGTGAGCTCCAGGCGGTGTGTGAGACACATTTTATGTATAGCTCTTGTCAGAACAGAAAAACCTCTGACACCGTAAGTAAGCAATCTCTTTTGGGGTAATGAGCACATAAAAAGCTGGATAATGTGTTCCACCTATTCAATAATCTGGAGCTTTTTGTTATATAGTCAAAGTAGGAAAACATCTCAAGTCAGAAGTGAACAACACTGACAAGGCTGATACTTGATATTTACTAAATGATTATATTTCAGACTAATATTTGACAAACCCATACATGTCCTGCCTCTGCCTGTATCTCCTATAGCTGGCAGTAACGGCAGCTCACAGCAGCAGCAGAATCAGCAGCCAGACCTGCGCATCAGGAGGCAGCACTCCTCGGACAGTGTCAGCAGCGTCGCCAGCGCAACCAGCCACTCCAGCGTGGGCTCCAACATGGACAACGACGCAAAAAACAAGAAGAAGAACAAGAAGAACTGGGTAAGATGCAGTGACTTAAAAAAAGGATGCACCTAAAGATTTCAGTGTGCAATGACTTACTAACAAGCAGCCAGCCGGGACTCATGGGGGTTTGTTTTTGTCTTTGTCTCTTTGTGCATTCTCATGTTGGATTTCTCCCCTTTAGGCATCTTTCACTGGGGAAAAGGTGAATACACTTAGGATTCCCATAGGCCCAGTCCTGTTGAATACCAAGAAATTATTGATTTAGTGATTTGCAGGTTAAAAAACTGGGCTAAATCTGTAGTAGTAGCTGTGTCTTAACCTGCAAAGTACCACATCAGTGTTTACTAACTAGTGTCTAGTCCTAGTGTCAGGTCATATTTGATTTCAACTAGTGATCATACAACAAACCATCTTACATACTTTAATTTACAATTAATGATGAACGTTTTCTTTTTTGTTGTTTAAAGGTGTTTTTGTGCACCGGAGGACAAGTCATTGATGATGATGTACGCACCTTTTTTTTTTTTTTTTTCTGTTGTCCCGTGGACTGAAACAATGTTGTGTTATGACGCCTGTGGTTGTCACTCCCTGATCCTGATGTTAATTTCAGAAAGAAGTTGTGGTGTGGTGCTTTGTGGTAGCAGCTAAAGATGTGAGCTTGTGGCGAGTTTCCTGATTTAGGTCACAGTAATAATAAAGAAGGCACCTCTGGTGTGTGTGTGTGTGGTGTGTGTGTTGTGTGTGTGTGTGTGTGTGTGTGGTGTGTGTGTGTTGGTGTGTGTGTGTGGTGTGTTGTGTGTGGTGTGTGTGTGTGTGTGTGTGTGTGTGTGTGGGTGTGTGTGGTGCGCGCGTTTGGATGTGCTTCCAGCCGTCAGTTTGTGTAGATGAGACCCCACAGGAGGTTCCTCCATGCAGGTGCTTACACAGTGTATGTGATATGGAGTGTATAGGGGCAGTGTGTGTTGGAGAGTATATAATGGATCATGAAAGACCTTGTTTCATGGTGGTTGTGGTGTAGCATTAGCTTGCAGCTGCCTGGAGGTAAAAAAATGAATAAATCAACTTTGGTCCTGTAGGGGCCTCTAGTTTAATCATTGTCCCTCCATAACACATTAATACACCCATATGAACATGCACTGTTTTGTCTCTCTGTCTTCCATTGCTTCGCTTCATGTGGCAGGTCTATGAGGTAAGAATGGTACGCTGTGTGAAATGAAAGCAAACAAAGCTGCCTAACCCCTGCACCTTTTCTAGGTTACTAACCTCTGTCCTTTTCCCCCTGTCTCTGTTGCCACCGTAGTGCCTGTCCTCTCCTTCCCAACACTACTTCTCCCTGAAAACATCTTTTATGACACTTGAGCCATGCCTTGAAAGGAAAAATCCATCAGAACATTACTTTTTACACTGCCACAAACAGGGTATTAGGAATATAGCTTGTGTATTTTGATCCATTTTGTGATGGGCTTTCGTAGAAGTGGCCAAACACTATTGACGTGACATAATGTTGAGATGTCTTCAATGCAGCTACAAAGATGTATGAAGACAAAAAAATCCCAAACAATGTCCCTAAAAATCAAAGAGGCTTCTTTTTAAAGCCTTGTAACACCAATTTTATTAATCCTTCAGAGAACTAAATATTGTAGAAAATGCCCTGAGACCAATTTCTACCCCATAGTAAGAAAGCTGTGTAGTGCAGCTTGCGGATGTGTGAATCTCTTTTTAGAAAGTGTGTCATCACAACAATTCTGTCTTCCTACATGAAGAGATTGTTGAAAAGCTTGTACAAGGGAATAGCTGACTAAAGTAGAAGCAGTTATAAGAGTGTTGAGTATACACGGTGGATTTCTCTTTTAAACACAAACTTGTGCTCAAACAATATGAGGACATGGGTCTTACCTAAAAGTTTACATCTAGTTTGAATATGGCTCATCGGTTTTGTTCATAATAGGGTTTTACCAGAAATTACATTGATTTGTTTTTCTTTTTTTTTTGAAAGGAGCAAAAACGATTACAGCTTAGAAAACATTGCAATTTTAGCAAGTGAGGAGACAGTGCACATGATGTTGGTCTTTATGCAAGTTTACAAAAATAAGAAATGATTTAGCCACAGAGGGATTGAGGTGCAAATTATATTCTGAATATCTAATTTTCAGTGTGAACATGCACACATCAGTCTTGTTCAGGTGTCCAAAAATGAACTCTCAACACTGTTACCTGCTCGCCTTGAAATTTCTCATTTAATACATTGAGAAAAAAGCATATCACCAGGTTTCACCATATTTTAATATAGAAAACTGCAGACTTTTAACATAAATTAAAAACGATGAGCCATAGGTAGAAATTAGTACCTGTAATTCCCTTTTGTCCCTGTGACTCACTTGCACTTTTTCACAGCAGTTTTCCTCCACTTTCCTTCATCACACTCCTCCTCTCCCTCTCAGCCTTGTGTCTTTGGGAGTGTGTCCCTCGCCTGCTCACCCTGTCTCTATGCTTCTCTGTTTTGTACCTGCAGTTGCGAAGCTCCTTCAAACAAGCGTTCAGCAAGAAGAAATCTCCCAAGTCGGCCTCATCTCACTCCGACATTGAGGAGATGACGGACTCGTCGCTGCCGTCCTCCCCTAAGCTGCCCCACAACGGCACCACAGCCTCCAGCCACATGCTCAGGAACACACACTCCAGCTCGCTGTACGTAGACATCATCATCTGTATGTGATTGCAGGATTATTGGGGCTATACTGTAGCGTATCCTATACAACAGGGCTTCTCAAAGTCCAGACCAAGGTCCGCATCCACACCAAAACGCAAGTCCATCTGCACCCAGCCCATGACGCGTGTTATGGATACTATACTTCATGATGTATAGCATTTTTCTATTTTTAAATCCATTTTCTAATTAATAAATTTCAAGTGACTATGAATATACACTAGTTATATGTACGTGGACCAGGAAAACTGAGCACTCAACTTTGATATATGTTGCTTAAAAGTTCAAAGTGAGTTGATGATCTTTTATTATTTGTGCCGGACCTTGAATAAAAATCCGATACGGACCTTTGAGTAATAAGTATGAGAACCCCTGCTATACAGTCATTTCCAAATAAAGTATTGTCCGTGTGTGAAATCATTCAAACAATACAGATGGGAAAACAACCAAACTTTGCTTAAATCATATCTCATGTCACTGAACTGTGTTGGTGTGTGTGTGTGTGTGTGTG
>NC_045733.1:29306038-29309226 GCF_008692095.1 Etheostoma spectabile | reverse complement strand
TGTGTGTGTGTGTGGGTGTGTGGATGTGTACACAGATTGTCTGAGTGTTTGGACAGCGAGGCGGAGACGGTGATGCAGCTGCGCAGTGAGCTCAGGGAGAAGGAGATGAAACTGACTGATATCCGCCTGGAGGCTCTCAGCTCTGCTCATCAGCTGGACCAGCTCCGGGAGGCCATGAACCGCATGCAGGTCTGCAGACGCAACACACACACTCAAATAGAACAATTTAGAGAACTTTACATCAAAGGGTAAATCATCACTGACTCATTGCTGCACAGCTTTCTGTGAGTTGAAACTCATGTTGCACTTCTGGCCACAACCCCGTCAGTGTGCCTGCCTCAAGTGCAGCAACAGTTTTTTTTTGTTTTATATTTGAATTTCATTTTATTTACCCATGTGACACTCACTTATAACAATACAATGACCAATAAATATAAAAATGAACCAAAAGAAATATAAGATTTTCTTAGTTGAATTTTGATAATTGATGAACAGTTTTATTCTTCTGCAAAGCTATAAAGCTAAAAAAGCTCTTTTTAATTTTATTTTAGAACTAGTTGGTCTGATTAGGGTGATATAATTAGTTAAATCAATTTTTAACTCTACAACAATATCTGACATAGAAGTCCACTGGAATTTTAAAGGACACATTTTAGCACTCAACAGACATGTACCGGTAAATACTAACATAGATTGGCCTGGAGGGGGAATTCATTTGAATGTTTTTTTGTTAGCTTACTCGCTGTGTGTGTGTGTGTGTGTGTGTGTGTGTGTGTGTGTGTGTGTGTGTCTTTGCAGGTGGAGATTGGGAAGCTGAAGGTGGAGAATGACCGTCTGAAGGTGGAGAATCAGGGCAGCAGGATGGGGTCCCAGGCCTCCATCTCTTCCTCTCCTCCCCCTCACACACACAGCCAGGCCCAGGGGCCGGGGCTCTCCCAGCACAGTCTCAACCTCACCACCAGCGAGTCCACCAGCCTGGGTAAGACAGAGCTGAGGCCACAGGACCTACACAGTTCCTGGTAGATTTATAAGAGACACTGAATGGGCCTCAACTGAATGGGCCTCGACTCCATGTCACCGATAACAGTTTGGTTACAGCCATTTTCATTTGTTTTGGGTGTAGGAGACAAGTTGTCCACTGGTGTCGCTAGTATGCTTTGAGTGATGTCTAATTAGGTAGGAACCTTTCAACAAGGTAACAGGGTGCTGTTAATCGGAGGAGCACAAATAGTTTTTGACCTCATCAAATTGCTACAAACCGCAACGCTCATGTGGATGTGTAAATGTTTGTTGATGTAACTTAATGGACACATGGATTCTTGCACGTTCATTTGAAGAACATTGTGATCAATAAGTGTCCATCAAAACGCAACGATGACCATCGGAGTCTGTGATTTCAGCAGTAGGCTACGGAGCGGTGTAAGTTAGAAGAGAGCGCGCCAGCTAGTTTACCAGCCATAGACTTTGTGTCTGTATAGCAGTCCCTCAGTGGCTTTACGTTTTTAGGCTTAGCCATAATACACAGTATAACATTGTCTTTTTTCTACAACTACATTCTTCATAAATGGGTTAGCAGAAAATCAAGTTTCTGTCAGTAGCACAAATTTCCGTCTCAAGACTCTCTGACAATCAGTGTACCCACACATTATATCTGTCAGACAGTGAAAAGTACATACACTAAAGTAACTTGATCACTGTTGGCTTCATGCAGTGACTTTATTTCTTAAAGGGAAAACACTTGACTGATTTAAGTCAGCTGTTAACATTTGCATTTTTCTTGGGAAACTGACTTTGCTCTGCCCTCCTGTCAGACATGCTGCTGGACGACACCGGCGGAGAGGGAGGAACGAGGAAGGAGGGACGACACGTAAAGATGGTCGTCAGCCTGGACAAGGACAGCAAGTGGGGAGAGGTGAGACCTGTTTGATAAATTCAACTTAAACTGTTTTTGTTGTTGGACCTTAAGGCTCTAAAACCAGTCATGTTTTTCCATCACAGGAGGGCCGGCCTCGTCATTTTCTGATTGGGTGCATCGGCGTGAGTGGTAAAACCAAATGGGACGTCCTTGACGGTGTGGTCCGACGCCTTTTCAAGGTAAACGGGAATAACCGGCATACAAGCCGAAGACAAAGCATTGAAGAAGCTTCTCAGCATCAGTGTTGTTTAAAGACAGTTTAAAGGTTGATTTTAATGTTTTAATTTTTAAGCATTGGCAGTCAGGTTTTCTACCATAACACTAAATGCATACAGCTTTACTATTACTATTATGCTATTAACTCAATCACACTGAAATGTGCTTCCTTTCAGCAAAAACATTTTTATTTAGAACCAGAAAAGCCTTATAGCTTCTTCAGAAACTTCACAAAAGCATCCATTAAATGCTGATACTTTGTGTCTGACAGGAGTACATCACCCATGTGGACCCAGTGAGCCAGCTGGGCCTGAGCTCAGACAGTGTAGAGGGATACAACATCGGAGAAATCCACCGGCCCAGCGTCCCTGGCGCCGCCCAAACACCCGAGCTGCTGCCCTGTGGCTACCTCGTGGGAGACAGCAATACCATCAACATCCAGCTCAAAGGTACCAACACTGCATCTTAAGCCATTGTTAGTCTCACATTGCCAGACCTTCCTCTACAGCGCTGGGGAGGAGGGTCTGGCACAGCATTCCAGTATGGGAGAAAAACGTGCTCTGGTTTATTGGTGCCTCTGCCAAATAGCCTCTAGAAGGAACTTGTGTTGGTTGAACATGTGTACGCTCAAAAGTTGCTTTAGTCGTGCAACAGAAAACTCAGATTGGACAAATAGTCTAGCTAGCTGTATGGATTTACCCTGCAGAGATCTGAGGACCAGGTAACCATAGTCCTCAGAAATGCACCGCATTTGCCAACACAGACAAAGCGGAAGGTAAAGAACATCCAGACAAACATAAGAGACATCCGGCGGATCTTCTGGCATCACCGGAGCAATCCCCTAAATGAATCGTCGTTGACATAGACTGAGCCATTGTTAACAAAAGAAAAATCCAGTTTAATGTAGGTTTCAATCAAACTTCAGTGCGTTAGTTCATTATTCTTATTCCTCTGAATAACTAGACAGACATACAGTAGATGCTGAAACTCTGGTAGACTGGGAAAACCTTAATTTACACTACGCAGCTGCTCGTACAAATCACTTGACTTAAATATC
>NC_045733.1:29292807-29306028 GCF_008692095.1 Etheostoma spectabile | reverse complement strand
TTCTTTGTGTGTGTGTGTGTGTGTGTGTGTGTGTGCGTGCGTCCAGGTGTGACCACTGAGAACGTGGACTCTCTGGTGTTCGACACTCTGATCCCGAAGCCAATGTTGCAGCGCTACGTCTCCCTCCTGAAGGAGCACAGGCGCGTCATCCTGTCGGGCCCCAGCGGTACAGGAAAGACCTACCTGGCCAATCAGCTGTCTCAACACCTGCTACTGCTGGAGGGCCGGCCTCTGACCCCAAATGCTGTCGTCACGTTTAACGTGGACCACAAGTCCAGCAAGGTAAAAGGGCACATGGAAATTCTGTATTCGCTGTGCTTCCATGATCTATCTTAGTTTTAGTTGTGTTTAAACATACACAAACAGGCACAATGTTGGTAGAACTTCTCTTTTGTGGAACACAAGAACATGCTGGCTAGGTTTTGGAAATCTTATTTGAATTTGTCAGCCATACAGACTTAATATCAGTGGATTCTTGTATTAGTTTTTAAAAGTTCTGTTGCAATCTGATGAATTACAAATCTTATGTTCTTACTTTAGACAGTAGCCATCAAAACTATAAGAAAAAGTATCTATAAATAGCAACTAACCAACACTGTTTATTAATTTACTGTAAAGGTTGTGAAAGTCACTTGTAAGGTTTTAAAAGCTGTACAAATCATGCATAAAGCAAAAAGAAATTCAAATGTTGATGAAAGTAAGCGAAAGCCATTGTGACTTGAAGGGAATGTGCAAGTTTCGATTTCTGCGAATTAATAAACAAATGTAAAAATATATGATCAGTATTGATAGTACTGTACAGTAAAATTAGGGCACCTCTAGCTCACCCAGTGATAGTGTTCGCCCTATGTGGGGTTCCTTTGCGGCAGCCTGGGTTCGACCTGTGGCCCTTATCTCTCTCCCACCTTTCCTGTCTATTCACTGTCACAATCAAATAAGGGAAAAAAAAAACAAACCTTAAAAAAAAATGAGGGCACCAGGTGGTTAATTTAACACATCAAGACAAATAAGATCATCAAAGTGCAGAATGTGACATGAGTCATCTAACCATTCTGGCTTATGTACGGAAAGGTTTTGTGTAGAAAACCCTGGTCCTCCAAGAACATACAAATAAATACATGTTTTTAATGCTCGCTCTCTCTCTCTCTCTCTCTCGCGCTCTCTCTCTCTCTCTCTCTCTCTCGCTCGCTCGCTCGCTCGCTCGCTCGCTCTCTGCAGGAGTTGCGTCAGTACCTGTCTGGTTTAGCCGAGCAGTGCAGCGGTGTCTCTGGGACGGACAACCCTCTTGTGGTCATTCTGGACAACCTGCACCACGTCAGCTCCCTGGGAGAGATCTTTAATGGCGTCTTCAACTGCAACTATAAGCACTGGTCAGTGTACACACACAGTTGTACCACGCAAACAAAGCAGATTAAAAACCCTCTCAAACGCTCTATTTTAACGGGTCCAGTGACTTATTAAGTATGGTGTGACTAAATGGTTTGACGTGGAAAGAAGAATAATCAGTGTTTTTCTGTCCTTTCAGCCCCTACATTATCGGCACAATGAGCCAAGCCACGTCGTCGGCCCCCAACTTGCAGCTTCACCACAACTTCAGGTAAACTGCTGCCTATGTGCCACTCATGGCAAATGGATTTTTGACATATTGATGGATCGACATGGTCTTAAAATATATTTAATTACATTTATGTATGATACTTTAAAGTCCCGACTTGTTCTCTGATCAGGTGGGTGCTGTGTGCCAACCACATGGAGCCGGTGAAAGGCTTCCTTGGCCGCTACCTGAGGAGGAAGCTGATCGAGACTGAGATTGGCAGCCGAACGCGCAACATGGAGCTGGTAAAGATCGTCGACTGGATCCCGCGGGTTTGGCACCACCTCAACCGTTTCCTGGAGACGCACAGCTCCTCTGACGTCACCATTGGTAAGAGAGTGATGCACAATACGCCTTTTCTTAAATGTCAGTGCGTGCAAACAGTCGGTGGCTTACCTCCCTGCTCTGCGTCGTGCAGGACCTCGTCTCCTCTTGTCCTGTCCCATGGACGTGAAGGGATCCAGGGTTTGGTTCACCGACCTCTGGAACTACTCCATCATCCCCTACATGCTGGAGGCTGTACGAGAGGGACTGCAGGTAATGCGCACACACACACACATGCAACAAACTGATGAAAAGGACTGATTGGGCTTTGGCCAAAGCACATAGGTTTAGAATTTTTCATTTCAGGTCTGGGATTTGTAATATATTTTAACGGTAACAATACAATAAATAATTGGAATTGATTTGACACCCTGAGGGGATGTTTAAAGGACCCAGCTGAATGGAGTTCTCCCAGAGGCCCAGGGTTATGTTCATCAAAGTGAAATGGATTCAATTTGTACTCTTAATGTAATCTGCATCAGATTTAATTAGGCAGCAGCTGATTACCAGAATGCAACCTGTGAGGGGAGCTTGAAAGGCAGAGTTCAGTAGAGGAATTTGTGTTTCATCCGCTTAGAAGAGAAACCCCACTGTAGTGATGCTGAGGCTGCAGTTTTTCTCTAATGATGTCTAAATGAAGTGTTGTGAAGCATTGTCTTTATTGTCTGAGCCCACTAGATGGTGCTCTCTGTTCAACAAAGGGTTGAAAGCACACCGACCTGTGCCTACACATGAGCCTTTTTCTCTGAACCAAGAGCACTATCTAGTTGGGTCAGCAAATACAGCTAATGGTTCATATTTATCTCTGCCTGAAATACTCAGTTTGGCATCTGTTACTTTGAAAATTTGAAAAAGAAACTGCAGTCAGCTTAGATGTTAAATTTAAACGGAACTTTGTTGACCGCACAGCTGCAATTGTCCACCTTCTCTTTCGTTTGGTTACACATAATGTATGAGTTATTGCGTTCATTTGTTATTACGGCTGGCTTTTTTCTTCAGAAGTTCTTGCTTTTTTTTTTAAACTAACTCTACGCACCTTTCACTTTTGCCTGCTGTTTTTAAGATATGTTTAATTTTCTCTTCCCTAGTGAAGCCTCCCTTTAATACCTGTTACCACCTGCTTTTTAGAGGAAGAGGAATTTCCACTCAAAACTGGTCTTCAGTGATTACTCACAAACTGAAACTCGGATAAACTGCCACTCGAAGCAGTTATGCCACTCAGTTTCCAAACGCGAAATCTTCCTCAGAGCATCTTCTAGTCTGTTTCAGAGTTATATTCTGTGTGTCTCTGTAGCTGTACGGCCGCCGGGCTGCGTGGGAGGACCCTGCTGCCTGGGTGATTGACACCTACCCGTGGTCAGCCACGTCCACTCCGGCTGATTGGCCCCCGCTGCTGCAGCTCCGCCCAGAGGACGTGGGTTTCGATGGCTATTCTGTCCCCAGAGAAGGAGTCAGGAAAGAGCCCCCACAGAGCGACAGCGACGCAGACCCACTGGTGAGCACAAATACCAACTCGCCTTAGACAGGGTAGTCATGAACACATACAGTACATAGTATCTCTGCGCCAACATTGAAATTTAGGTAAAAATATTTTAAAGAGGCGCGCCTGGATATCTCACCTGGTAGAGCTTGCGCCCCATGTACAAATGCTTAGTCCTTGTCCCACTGGCATGCTGCATGTCATTCCCTCTCTCCCCCCTTTCATATCTTCTGCTGTCCTATATAAGGCCTAAAATGCACAAAAGCTAGTCTTAACCAAAAAAAAACAAAAATGAGAATGTTAATGTTTACTCTTGATCTTGGAAACAGTAGGTTAACAAATTAATCTTAACTCAAGGTCCACAGCATTCTTTAGCTTCCTTACTTTCTACAGTTATTGAAAGCTAGTAAGTGGACCTTGAGTTATTTTATTTGCATCTAATTGGGTCATCAAATACAACTAATGATTCATAAAGCTTCATCACTATTTATCTCCACCTGAAATACTTCACTTGGCATCGCTTACATCACTGAGTTGTAAAGCTCGATCCGACCGACCCTTGTCTCTGCCGACAGATGAACATGCTGATGCGTCTGAAGGAGGCGGCGACGTCGTCGAGCCCGCAGAGCTACGACAGCGACTCCAACAGCAACAGTCACCAGGACGACATCCTGGACTCGTCGCTGGAGTCCACCTTGTGATGCAACGCTGGGACAGGTTTTGAGGAGGAACTGTTCTCACTGGGAGAACTTCTTGTTTAGAGTATAATTCTCTGTCACAAAATCCAGCCACCTTAATTTGGGTGCAGGTAACCCAAATATTTAAAAAGAAGAAGAACAAAAAAAAGGTTCAAATTCATTTCAGAAAACGGGCGACAAAAGGTTTCTGCGCTGTTTTTTTGTTTTGTTTTTCACCGTTGTGGCCCGTGGCTCCTCTGTCAGGAGCCTGACATCTACTTCAGACAGACGGAATAAAAACACACAGTCTGTCACTGTTGTTTGCGTACTTAAACACCAGCCAGGAGTTCTCCAATCCCCCCTGAGCCACAGCATCGGCTCCTGCTCATCAGGCTGAGATACCCCTGGTCTTGCCCAGCTGCAGTGTGTCTGAGCAGGCTGCAGATGGCGATACAGACCCTTGTCTCTGGAGCGTCAGTAAGCCTGAGCCAGCAGCCGCTGAGAACACAGATGAGGCTGTTGGACGGATTACCAGCCAGCAGTGTCCTGGCTCTTCCTCCTCTTCTACGGCTGAAGTTGCCAGTGTGATTGCTGAAGGATAAATCGAGGCAAAGTGAATGTTAAGTCCTACAGCGTGCAACCTCACAACTTGTAAAAACTCCTCAGAGATCATTAATTTCATCCCAAACTCTGGTTTGATTCAACTCTAGTCCACGAAGGAGATGTGTGTTCACAGAAAGCAACTAAGAGAGCACAAATAAAAATAGTAATCCATATCTCCTCATGCACAAAAAGGAGGAGAATAGAGAAATGTGTTACTGCAAATGCATTATATAATCATGCTAACACTGCATCAACACTGCTCAACCGCAAAGACAGGGACAGTGTAAAAGTCCAAGCATTCTTACCACAATCCTTGCTGACACCTTTTTGTTCCTTCATATGGAACTTTTCATCAATGTGTTGAAGAGAAATTTGACATAGCAAGGACAAAAAAAAACTAAAGTTTACAAAATCCCTTCTTAGTTCCTCGTTCTAATAAAAAACAACTGGTAAATCAACATTCACCATGGCTAGATTTATCCTTTTACCGTGTTTAAGTAAATGTCATTGCCATCAGTGTTGTAACTTTCCATGCAACTTGACAAACGACGCCTCTACCACTTCTAAGTTCTCGCTGTGACCATTAAATAACTCTTTGAGATCTCCATGCACATTGGCCCAAAAAGGCTGTTGTAGCACAAATCTCTTCTGGTGCTAGACTGAATTCTAACAATCAATGCCTTACTCTTTTCTAACAGAATATGTGCACTCGCTGATTCTTTATTTGTCTAAATGGCTGTAAACGTAACAGGGCTCAAGAGTCGACTCTCTCCTCGAGCACCGTCGACCTCTCGTCATATCAGACACCGTTGCCGTGGGATTGAGACGTGAATGAGAAACAGTACTTGGGGTTTCCAATTAAGTTGTATGCATGTATGACCCAGTGCTGTGAAGCTGGTGTAAATATTCGGACCACTAGCAAGAAAGACAAATTATATTGATGTGTTTTGGTGCTCGAAATCCGAACGTTGTGCGGGTTGATTGGATGAGGGAAGTTTCAGAAGATGTGTTTCGATTTTTATACCTCATCTTCATCCTTTAACTGTGCTTTCGCCACGCTCACGGCCTGTTTTGTGTGATTTGTGATGGTCAAAACTGTCCTAACAAACGTGTTGAACTAATTAAGTGAAAACTAGTGTATATGCTGCTTTGTTTATAGTGATCTAATTAATCTGAGGTTAAAGGTATAAAGGTACTTGTGGTTGAATGATGTAGAACGGTTTGACATTTCTGTTGCTTAAAATATAAAGAATATTGTACTTTTTTTGTAGTTGCTTTAAACCTCCCAGCCTGCCTTCTGGGAAGGGCAGGCGGACGTTTAAAGCCGGGGCTCATGTCATACAGCACAGCTTCCATTGCTTTCAGTGTTTTCACTCACAGATCCTATGCAAAGTTCATTCTGATCTCCTAATGGAAGCCAAAAGCTGAATGTGCGTTTGTCCCCTGTTTTCAGCACTGCCGAGACGTACAGCATGGTTCGTGAGGACTTGTCAGATTTGTGGCCCATGTTCTTTGTCCAGATGTGTCTGTGTAGTTTAAAAGGCTCTCCTGCTATGGTCCTTGTAAGCACAAAGAGACTGATTCTCTGTTTGTCCTGAGTAAAGCCTGCTCTGAGAGGTGTGGATGTTGTTGAAGCATTTGACCAGTCTGTCAGTTTATTACTCACAAACTCAATGAATGTTTAGCCTTCTTTGCTATGTACATTTTTTATATGTAACATAACTTTGTAAATAGTTGATTATCTTGCAGCAGATTGATGACTTTTTCTAGCTGATTTGTTACAGTACTTGAAAAGGAGTATTTTGTGTACAGTCTCTTTACATCAGAGCAGATTGATGCGGTTTGTCATCACTGGTCTGTCCAGGGCTCGGAGAATTAAATCTGATATCACTGTACTAGTCTTAAGTTATTGTGATTCAATAAAATGATTATTTATGATTGAATTTTGTTAAACTTTTTTTTAAGATGACACACTACAGGCAAAAAGTTTTTTCATGCAAGTCAGTTTTGAGATTTTCCATAATGTCTTCTTTCGGACTGGTGGAAATAAAACACACATTTAGGTGTTTATTTTACTAATTTAAAGAATTTTACAAAACATCTTTAAATGTATTTGTCCAAAATTAGTTTTTTATTTTATACTCCACTTCTGTAGCACTTACATACAGTACACCGACCTTTCGAGTTTCATTGCTATCTATATTCCGAAGTTTTTTACAGAGAGGTTCATATTATTCATAGCCTGGTTTATATAACATTTTATTCTTAAAACATGGCAAATTTTTCATGGCTGACAGTTTTTTTCTGAAATATGGTGTAATAAGAGATTTCCAAAATTCCATCGGTAAAAACCTTGGACTTTAATATGAAAACAAAATGTAACAAGAATTTTGAACCTGGCGTTCTCCAATGGAAATATATGCAAATAAGCACATAAATTAGATATTTAAATATACAATTTCGGAAAGCTTGTAATACAAAAGAATTGTCTTAATTTAAGTTATAAACTGGGGAAGTTTCATGGGGATATCTATTTAAAATGTTTACCCTATTCACCTAGTCATCACCATTTACACACACACACACACACACACACACACACACACACACACACACACACACACACACACACACACACACACACACACACACACACACACACACACACACACACAGTCGCTCAAACATGCACACAGACACTTGACTTGGAATTGTTTACAATTTTATTTGGTATTTGTACAAAAAGTGTGAAATAAACATATATACAACACAATACTTATTAAACAAATTCATATAAATTATTATCGAAATACTACATCTTTCAATAAACAACTCTATTCAAGGTCAAGGTAAAAGTAACTCAATATTCTTGGCATAAAATTTCCATACAAAATTGTACAAAATACTGTACAATTGATCAAAGCTGTGCAAAACAGCAAATTGTGTCTCAGAAGCAGATCCTGTACAGTGCGCATGCGCCGATGAAGCAACAAACTTGAGTGGAACTTTTTTTTTAACACTGGCATTTATGGGGTCCTCTGTAAGGCCGGCAGCTTCTTACAAATGGGGTCACAGTCTCATATGAAAACAAAACATGGGTTATAGTCTCTATATTTGCTCTTTAGAATAAATTAAGATACTGTTATTTCTTCTTCATCTGACTCTGAGAAGTCCGAGTGCTTACTGGAAAGAGATGGAGAGGAAATGCTGGACTCCATCCTCATTCTTTCTCTTCTGAACTCTTCTTCCTCATCTTCCTCCTCAGCGGAGGACTTCTTGCCCACGTCGCTGAGGTCCGGGTGCGGGTTGGCTTTGGTGGGCAGCGTCTGCTCGCGGCAGCCGCCGGATGACAGCAGTTCTCGTTCCTTAGAGTTCCTCCACTTCATCCGCCGGTTCTGGAACCAGATTTTCACCTGTGGAGGTGGAGAAGAGGATGAGTAAAAACGTTCTGCGTCATGTGCAAGTGGAAAGAGCAAGTTACGCGTCTTTATTACGCGTAAAGTAAGCACAACATGTTGAATTTTTCAAGCAGTTGTGGACGTTTTTACCTGTGAATCTTTCAGGCCCAGCTTAGAGGCCAGCTTCTTCCTGTCGGGCTTGCTGATGTATTTCTGTTTCTGGAACATTTTCTCCAAGGCCTTGCGCTGTACGTCGGAGAACACCGCCCTCCTCAGCATCCCTCTCCGGGGTTTCCCTCTGGCGGCCAGGGGCCACGAAAAGGTCCCGGGAATGGGGACAACGGATGAAGATACTACAATGCAAACACAGAAGAGAAATTAGTTAGCTTTGTTTCCTTTGCCACATCTCAGGGGAAAAAAGATCCTTAAAAACCACCCTGCAGCCACAAATGATCCCTTAGTAGATGGAAAAATCTTACTACTTTATACATCTAAACTCAGGCATCTATGAATATGATTTCCATCCTTCAGGCCATAGTCTACTTTTCATCCGGTTATTATTGGAAGTTTTCTTCCTTTGGAACTGTGCAATACGTCTCCGTTTTGAGTGAAATGGCACGAGGTGACTAATTAGCACATTGGCCGGTCCCCAACCACATTGGTATGGTAAAGAGGTAGCATATCCTTTAAGGAACCCTGTGAGGGCGGATAGAGGAGTTAATAAACCGTGAACGGTAATTGTGTAGTAATGAACTAACGCAGAAAAGACTCTGGACAGGCGGCGAAGGCCATATATTATCGCAACAAAAGGAGATTTACACTTTCAAACTAAACACAACTGCATACCAGAATACTGATGCCCGGGGGGGGTTAGAGTGGAGGGGAATGGCGCTTTTTTTTTTTTCTCTCTCTCCTTCGTGCCTTCAAATCATTTTCATTAAATGAACACGAAAAGCTATTCAGGACGCTGGAGTTGTTTTGTTGAGGTATTCAGCTGAGCCCATGAAAAGACTCCATCTCCATTATGATTTGGCTGAATGAAAGCACGGACTAGCGACTTTATAGACTTTTCTAAGAGATTATTCTTTATCTCAACTCGTTGATTGGTCCGCATGGAGAATGAGCGTTTATAGGGCACAGAGAGAGAGAGGACTGGAGGTCAGTGGTAACCTATCGTATGGGGCCGTGCAGCATGCAGGGGCAGACTTTACCCAGCTGGGGCATTTTCGACGAGGTTGGGCTTTAAAAAAAATAAATAATAATAACAACCTCGCTTTACTTTAACTCCCACCGCGCGAGACACTTGTCTGCACACATGCTAACTGGACGTGCTCCTGACAGTAGCTGCCCTGTGGCCGCAGAAGAATCAGGAACAACGACGCGCTATGTGGTCTTGTGAGAATATTGAAAACTCTCAATAGCGCCTAATAGGGAAATTAGTGCATGACTGGTTCACGCCTTTGGCCCCCCCTGGTAAAAGTCACTCTCCGGGGTGTGTGGGTGGTTCGCCCGGTGGGAGCTGACCAAATTGGTCACGGTGCTGAAGGCTTTGTTGCCCACCACAGCGGCCCGGTGGCCCCCCGGGCTCTGTGGGAAAACGCCGGGCCAGAGAAATGCCAAAACGCCCCCAATGGGAAGCAGGGGGGGTATATAACTCGCCACCCCGCCTCAAATTTAGAGCGTGACGATTTGGGATAATTGGTTAATTAGGGGGTGGGTGGGGGTCCGGGCAGAGGCCGGCGGTCCCCATTAATAAGACAGTGATTTCTTCTTTTCTGGTAAAAAAACAAAAAAAGGCTACGACAGGGTGCGAGAGTGTTTTACATTTAAATGCAATTAGTTCAGACAGAAGTCTAAAGGGCCAAGAGAGATGGAGCTATAAAGGATAAGTGCGTAAGAGTTGCGCCTACCTGGTAAGTAAGGCGTCCTGAATATGGGGTGAAAGGTTCCGTCATAGCAGGGGATGGGGAAGGTCTTGCAGTGCATGCTGTGGAGTGCCGGGTGTGAGGAGGCTGTGGAGAAAAATAAAAGTTTTAATAATCATTCCTGAATAAAAAGAATATGCTAATGATAAAAGAAGCGCCTCAACTCAATCTGAAGGCAGAGCCAGAGCGTCTACTCACCGGTCTTTGGTGAAGGTGCGAGGATGGCGCTCACTCCAAACTTGAGAAAAGTTGGGTCCTTGGTGCTCGACACCGACATTTTCGGCGAGCACGATTCGCGCGTCACCGCGGTCGTACCCACCGCGCGCTCCGCGGGCGCGTTGCTGAAGGACACGGTGGTGGTGGCCGTGGGGAGGGAAGCGCACGCCGACGGGACAGTCCGGTTAATGAAGGCGGCGGGGCGGCTTATCCGCAGCAGGTCCTCCACGAGAAAGCTGGAGTGGGTCGGGAAGGCGGACGGCAGGCTGTGGTGGAACGGCAGAGCAGAGGCGGGCCGGTACAGCCCCGGGTAGAAGGCAGGAGGCGCGAGCACGCTTGGGATCATCATGGTCCCGGTTTTAAAAAAACAAAAACCGTGTGAAATCTGAGATACTCCTCGTGTCAGCTGGGAGAGAATCAGTCGTGTGAATGGCTGCTAACTCCTCTGGTTTCCTCACTCTGGGGAAAGGAGTTTTATAGCAGCCTACCACCCCCCCTCCCCTGCCCTCCGCACAGACCTGACAGCCTCAACAATGGGGCTCAACAAAGTTCTCCACATGGGTCGCTTTCATGCCGCATCCCCCGGCCCGCTGATTGGCCGAAGGACGCAATTTATGATTGCATTAGACTTCATAAGCAAGCAACACACAATGTCCCCACCACAAAAGGGTCTCAGTCATCAATTTTGCATGTTGACCACTTTCCTTTCAATTTGTTTTGTTTGGCAGAGGCAAGCGGCCTAATTAAAGAGCAATCTTTACAGATTCAGTCATTATATGGAGACTTCTAATGAGCCTGCTTTGAAGAAAACAGACACCTTCTTCTTGTCCATTCAGGGTGTCTTTATGTTGTGCAGGATATAAAAATATATACTCGTTACAAATTTAAAAATATTCTTTTATTCTATTTTCAAAGCTGCAAAAATAAACAATTGCAAGCAGATAACAGCAGCCGATAAACTTTATAATACATATTTGAGTATATTTATGGGTAAATCTCTACATTTTCTGCGCTAGTTGCAGACGCTGCGCAGCCTCTCAAATGTAAATCAGTTTTAGGGTTTCACAGGATTCTCAACACTCAATCTGGCCCTCGTCATGGAATAATGTCTTAAACGGATTTCTGCTATCAAAACGCTTTAACAGATGTGTTAAATATCACTCTTCTTGCCCAGGCTTCATTCAGTCCGCAGAGCCGCAGCTCAGTGCGCACAGGAGAAGTGTGCGGCCTGAGCCGTGCGCTCCTGATCCTGTTAACCATGAACTAACTGTCACCCTCAGCTGCGGAGGAGGCGCCCCTCGGCCTTTCTCTCCTTCCCTTACTCCGCATCAAAAAAAGGCCCAGAGGAATAACAAAAAAAAGCTTTATTTCTAAAGACGGTTTTGTTCTGCTATTTTAACCGGCTGAATAAAAGTGCATCTGTGATTTGATTTAAAACGCATTCATATGAGCGGACACTGAGACCCATATACAACTCTTATTAAAGCGACTTGGAGCCTTATAGCCGTGTTCTGTCAGCTTTGCCTCTGAAAACCCATTAAAGCAAAGCAATCAGGCGAAGATACATTGCAGACCAAAAGAAGAAGAAGTAGAAAAAACGCCTAATTGTTGCCAGTTTATTACCCAATTGAAATAAGATCGCCTGTAGCATACAGTTGAACATTTTTGGAAAATTTTGATTAAGAATTTAAATCTTTCAAGAAAACAAAAAACAAAAGACTTACTATTTCCTATCCTATTTGATAAATCTATTTTAAATTGTCAATAGTTTATGTTTTAATGTACGTTTTTTTTATTGTCATATAACTCGAGTTTTTATCTAGACGTCTAAATTAAGCTGGTTAAATTACACTAAAATATGTTTTTGTAACATTTCCATGAAACACCGGAATACCCCTGTAATAAGGATGGATGGTGAGTCTTTGCGCAGTAGTCCGCTTGTCATATTAAGAACCAAATCATATAAATTATGATTGCAATAGTCTCTTATTTTGATCACGTTATTATAGCCTATATTATTAATTTAATTTAGTTTTGCCAGACCATATGACCCTGAATATGTTTTTCAATTTCAGTCCAAAAAAAAAAAAACCTAAAGAAGAAAGGCCCAACTGTCTAAACTTATTTAAGTTTGTCCACATTAGTCCAGAGTGACATTTCTGTCTTAAGTAAAACGAGTCAGTCATGTTTCATCGCGATAAGTGGTTCGACATCATCCTAATATAACCTGGCCACAGTCCGATGATTAACAGGGAACGCCTCCGTGAAATGATCCTTTGGAGAGAGTCAGCGCTTATCAGAGGTGCGTCTGTTTTATGCGCGCATGCGGGACGCACAAACAGGCGTTAACACTGCGCTCCGTCACCACAGCTACACCTCCACTGAGTAACGAGACCTTCAAAGCTTTTTTATGAGCCCATATTCCTTTACTTGGCTGCCCGAAATCCTCCTTTTGTGAGCGGTAAGCAGATGGTTAGCAGGAAGCATAGGCTGCTCTGGCTGACCGAGACTAATTTCTACGAGCTTTGCAAGCTTGCCACGTCCCCGCTCCTTTACCAAGCCGAGTAAAAACAGCTGGCTGCGGCTGAATTAAGGCCATTAAAAGCACATCTCTGAAACATTACCACCAACAACACCCCCTCCTCCTTGTTAGAGCCCACTAAAGTCCCATCACTTTATCATAATTACCCTAGGACTCAACTACCCATGGTAAAGTTTACACATGGGATAATTTATACTATTGTCTAGCCCGTCATCACCACATCCAACACTACATTTGTTCACTACCTATCATTATTTCTATATGCATTTGTTGTGTCTATTAATTCATTTTTTTCTATTGTATTTAAAGCTGTCAAGATTGATTAATTAGTTGTCAGCTATTAAATGAATCATCAACTATTTTGATAATCGATTAATCGGTTCAAGTCATTTTTTTATCAACTCTCTAATTCCAGCGTCTTAAATGGGAATATTTTTCTAGTTTCTTCTCTCTTCTGTGACA
>NC_045733.1:29289977-29292797 GCF_008692095.1 Etheostoma spectabile | reverse complement strand
TATCTTTGAGTTGTGGACAAAACAAGACAGTTGAGGCTTTGGGAAACAGTCATTTTGACATTTTTCACAATTTTTTGTAGTCCAAACAACTAATTAATTAATCAAGAAAATAATCAACAGATTAATCGAGGAGGACTCTAATCGTTAGTTGCAGCCCTAATTGTATTAATAAATGTATTCGTACACTATGAATTGTGGTATTTCAGTGTTTTATCAGAAATCAGAAATACTTTATTGATCCCCAAAGGGAAATTCTATAATATTCATATTGACATTACCTCATTGTATTTATGTTCACTTGTGAAAGGCTAATATCCCCATAGGGTTTAGCTCCTTATGTTTATCACCTATGGTATCCTTACATCGGCCTACAGGGAGCTTCACTCATCTTCATTTACACTACTTATTATATAATATAGGGATTATCATTAGATGGCACTTAAACTTACGATATTGCTAAATTAATTTATGGTTTTGAGATATTTCCAGCTAGATTTTGTACAACATAGTTGTACACTATATATAATTGTACAATATATCTGAACATTATGTTGTTGTAGATACTTTTTCCTACAGGGTCTTGCCAGTTTACCAAATAGATGAACTTAACCATTGTCTTGGGTCTCTTTCTGCTTCGTTAAGTGAAAGGAGCTGAGTAAATATGTTACCCATGCATGAAAGGCTCTCTATGGGCCGTCCCATTGTGCCTCGGGTCCGACAGGTGGTTAACTGTTTATTATTCCCTCATTATTTATCAGTGACGTGGACGCACCGAGGAGAAGGGAACTCCCCATCTTTTCACTTAACCGGGAGTGAACAGATTGTGCTGACTGGTTGCAGCCTCGTATATATGACACCGGTCACCAGTCCATCCATCTCGGCCCTGCAGCCATTCAGCCTGCATCCAACTCAATCAGGGTTCGCTAAATGAAACACTTTATTTCACTCAACCCATCGTGACAGATTTAGCAATTTTATGTTGCTTGCCAAAGACGAGCAGGCAATCAACTTTAATAGATTCATAAAAAAAACTCTTTCTCTATAAGTCAAAATTAGCTAATTTAGCTAAAAGCAGTACAGAGATATTACAATATTGTCAGAATTCTTCTAAGTAAATAACATTGAGTTTGAGACATAGACACATCAAATGTTGACTTTAAAAGGCCTTAATGCCTTTGTGTAAATTTACTAAGTACTGTTTTGAGGTACTTGTATACTTTACTAATTTCATGATATTTAATGTTTCTTTATACGTATTTGAAAGCTAAACTTGTTACATTGCAGACTCTGATTTTACATAAACATTATTTATTGCCTTAAATGAAGTTATACATACAGTAATTAAAATCAGTTCCACCTTAACCAGCCACACTGACATGCTGGTTGTACAGTATATTAATACATCATCAAAAAGAAGCACAATAATATACACGCTACTTAATCTTGCTGTCAATATGTCAAATGTTGCCCATAATTTACTTATTTATATACTTATTTACTTATACATAATTTACTAAGTAAAAGATTGAGTGTAGGACCTTTACTTGGATATACTGTATATGAATGAAGCATTTTTCCGTTGTAATATTGCTTATACTTAAGTAAATACTTAAGTAAAGTTTCTGAATACTTCTGCCACCATTGCACATCATTTTTTATTAGCCCGAGTCCATCGTGCCTTGAGATGTCACAGTTCGTGGAGTTCCTGCCATGTGAAGTTAACCAAACATCTATTTCAGCGGATTCAGTTCGTGACCGGGTTTCACCTCAGCAGTGGCTCCCACTCGGGGTGTTTTGGCCGCGGCGTCACCTCAGCTCGCCGGCGGCACTGAAGGTTCCTGGAGCATCTGGCGCAAAAAAGCCCTGCTCAACACTGAGCGAATTAGCAATGCCCAAAGATTCAGAAGAGCAGTGACAAGCATTAAATTGATATTAACTTTGTATTAAACATGGGCCCCTCCCTCTTCCCCAAATGGACTGCAGCCATATCAGTGCACAAAGCGCTCTGTATGAACTCTGGCTGCACCTGTTCCCTCTCCTTGGCCATGGGAGTTCAACTTCTTAGTGCCACCCCGGGCTCTTTTCTTTCGTCTGCTTAACCCCACATGGAATTCTTTCATTTGGGCTTTTGTCATCATTTCTGATCCCATCTTCGCCTCCCACGTTAACGATTCAAGTCAAGACTGAAGAACATGCATTTTACATTTACATTTTCATTAACTGCCCAAACTGTAACAGAACAAGTTCCACTTTCAACCGAAGAAAGTTTCAGAGCAGAATTGCTCTTTCTGGTCCAGACGGGGACACTCGCCTCCCCTTTTTCGCTGTTCATTTATTAGCAGTTGTCAGTATGGATGTCGAGTGGTGTCCTAATCCTCTTAAAGCGCATGTTGGTACAGTTTGCATATCATTTTCCCATCTTGGAGAAAGGCCACAACCCTCTCTATTCACAGGGATTCTCTGTCCTCATTCAGTGCAGCCACAGCCGACGGCATTAGCATAATCTGACAACCAATACCATTGTCTGTGACCTTGTATGCAAAGTTAATTGCTCATTAATACCAAACAAAACAGAGGGGTGCAGAGGAAACACAGTAGTCCCCTAAATCCTTATTTTAGAAAGGGCAGGCAGGCAGGTGGAACATCCTCCACTGGCTCATTATGCTCTACCTGAAGTTATTAGAATTTTATTTAAAATCTAATTTTTTTTCCGGGTTTTGACAAAAGCATCTGGTGCTTAAGATACTCAGAATCGGGTGTGTAAGCAGTTATTTATCCAACTTACACACACACACACACACACACACACACACACACACA
>NC_045733.1:29288781-29289967 GCF_008692095.1 Etheostoma spectabile | reverse complement strand
CACACACACACACACACACACACACACACACACACACAAAAGTATATACAATTTGTCACAGTGGCTCAGCGTTAATCAATTGCAAATGTATCTCTCTGAGAGTTTAATCTCATCTCTACATTAGTTTCACGGATCCGGGGCGATTTGCAAGAGAGGACCCCCTCCCCCCAAAAAAGCACCTGGCAGTCTTTTTGGGTAGCGTCATGTAAACACCCACTGGTTTAACGGGTGCCCCGTCTGAGGAACCAAGCGTCACCGCGCAGCACGGAAAAGAAGGCCAGGCTGTGTGGTTGTCAACACCGGTTTAGCTTAGGAGCCCCGTCGTGACATTAGTGGTGGCTCTCCCAGTCAGGCTGACCTGAAGCACTTGTTTGATATAGATATAGCCTCTAATATCTGATTATTATGGAATGAACAGGCTCTAGACAGAGTTCAGAAGGCCACCACATGCAGCTGCCTAATACTGTCTTTGTGTTCTGCAGAAGCTGCACAGCCGACAAAGACAAGCTTGAAATAGATGAAAAATGCAATAAAATGCTTGTTTGCAGGATTTTAAGTTATGTGTGCCATATGTAATTATGAAATGAAGGAATGCTGCTTGTTTTAGTCATGCACTGTGAAAGACACATCTATAAAAAGAAGCAATTTTAAGTTTTGTTTCACTATTTTGGCAACTATTTGGCAATTCTGGCCAGGAGGTTTGTTGTTTGTTGGGCTGGAAGCTTGAAGAAGTGTGTATGTATGTGGGAGGGGTAGCTGTGCAGAGCAGTTGAAGAAGAAGAAGGTATGAATGGGGAAAGAAGGGGCTTGGGTGGAGGAGGGGATGCTTGACGGACTTCACTGCCTGTTGGCCCTGCAGCATTGATGCCGTGTTGGCCATATAATCGGATTGCCAGTGGGTGAAAGTGAGCCCGGGTGCTTATGTCAGTTTGCGTCTCGTCAAGCTGAATAATACGCATGGCCAGGGAGTGAAGCGGACGCTTGCCATTGAGGGCTCTCAGTACTTGTGGCTAAGCATTTCTAAAAGAGAGAAAAAGCCTCATTGGATTCATATATAATTCTCACTCAAGCGTTTTGATGCATTTGCATAACAGGAGGAAACCAGTGATCTTTTCAGTGCTATTGCTGCTCCTGCTGCACAAGTGTGTTTGCATGTGCCAGTGTGTGTGTGTGTGTGTGTGTGTGT
>NC_045733.1:29287576-29288771 GCF_008692095.1 Etheostoma spectabile | reverse complement strand
GTGTGTGTGTGTGTGTGTGTGTGTGAGAAAGGGCCCTAGCTGAGCCCTGCATAAACAAGGCTGGACACGGTTCCTGCACTATAGGCCTCTGATGATTAATCGAAGATCAACAACAAAACGACAGAACATTTAGCTTTTTTCACTTATCTTCTTTCACGTGGAGGGAAAAAAAAACAAGGCCGGGTGCAAGAGTTCAGTGGTTATGTTGTAATGAATGAACATAACCAAAGAAAACACTGCTGACCTTCAGATTCTGTGGATTTCCTTTGAAATGTTTTAGGGAAAGTTGATAGTGGGAGATTTTTCTGATGCTGTATTTCAAACCAGTGTTCTTTTGCCACATCAACCGAGCCTACTGTTGCATTTGGACTGTATGGAAATATCTGAGATGCCCTTTATAACATCACACTGTACAGTAGATGATTTTTAAGCCAGAAGCTGAAATCCTTTCACACGCATTATTCTAGTGTGCTGTTTCAGCCAGCTATCATGTTGAAGTGCAGTCAGAAACTATTAAGCACATTTTGAATTATTATGTCGCCGTCCTCAAGCGCATTTAATCAGGAATGAAACAGAAACAATGATAATAGAGTACTAAATTATAGCTTTTTCTATTTGATCGTTAACATCAAATTACCACTACTACAGCCTTTTTATAGACAGAGTCCCAATTTTTGATCAATGTAGCAGGACACTGATCCCAAACATACAAACAAGCCAACAACAGTCTTCAGTGTTCTGGACTGTCTCATCTCCATCCATCCAATCCAACTGTTCATCATCAGGGAAGATGCAGCGTCTGCAAGTGTCAACAAATGAAATGACACCAATTATGACATTTTATATAAGTGTGTCTTATTACATCTGATTACTTTTTGTCCACTAAAATCAGGGGATTATGTATAAAATGAAATGCAATTGATACACTACTAATCTAATAATAATATTAATAATAATAAGTTTATTTGATATAGCCCTTTTTATAGTGCCTAAGTGCTTCAAACGAGTCACATGAATAGTTGTTAAAATACAGTAGGAGCCAACAGAAAATGAACAAGCAAAAATAAATATAATGCCAATGGAAATAAAATGAGAGATTAAAAACTTAAAACCCAAAGTTACAAACATGAGTATGAGTGTCCTTGCCACTTGCCAGGACACTCTTGTAAAGGAGATTTTTAATCTCAAGGAGTTT
>NC_045733.1:29279365-29287566 GCF_008692095.1 Etheostoma spectabile | reverse complement strand
TTAAATAAAGGTTTGAATGAATGAGACAAAAGCGAGTTTAAACAAGCGTGGATGTGATTAAATAATTGGTACACTATGACAAATTATACTTGACAGAAAAGGATGGTTTTAGGATATTAATCAAGCCAAAAGTACAAAACCCTCTGGTTCCAGCTTTTCCAGCCAGTCAGGATGTGCTGCTTCTCTCTGGTATCTCATTGTAAATGAAGCGTCTTTGGGTTTTAGACCGTTAAATGGAGCAAACAAGTTATTAAAAAATGTCCCATTGGGCTCTGGGGGCTAGCCAGAACCGATTAAACGAAAACATAATCAATAGATTAAGAGTGAAATAGCATTTAGTTGCAGCCTTAGCTGAGAGCTAGCTGAGAGAGAGTTCATCAATTTGGGCGACAAAAGGACTCGGTTAGGTTAAGGAAAAGATCGTGGTGTAAGTGTGTTTTGTTCGTAAGTTACAACTGTGGGATAAGGTAAGTACGCAAATTAAATAACAAAAGTATGTTAAAAAAAGTAAATGTTGATTTTTCTTTTCAAAATAGACAGAAACAGCAGTCTCCTGGGTTAAAGTCCGGTGTGTATTTGACCTGACCTCCGTCCTTCTTCATCCACCGACTTTGTCCCTCTTTGTCTTATGTCGCCTGACCTCCTGCTAAAGCAGCCCTGTGTGTCCTGGCTCAAAATTACATGGGTTATATACGAATTATAGTGCATTACGTTTCGTAGGTAAATGTACAAACAGTGATTGAAAACAGCCTGGGTGTTTTAACATCACAATGATTTGTTTCATACACTGCAATACAAAAGCTCAAAACATAAAGAAAATGTGTGACTGTATATATATACGTTTTGATTGCACTGCATATTCCTATCTAGTAGTCTATGTTTGTTATGCAGTAATATGAAGCCGTGAAAACCGCCACATGGTTCGATACACCCGAGTGTGAGGTGGCAGTTTGCTGAAGCCATCGGGGCCACTGCCGTTCTCTTCAACCCGGATGTGGACCGTCAGCCGGTCAATTTACCCCGTTGAAATTCTTTGAGGCATGATGACCATCACGACGCTCGGGGTCTTTGGTCATACACACAGCAGTAATGTGAACTGGCTGACTTTCCACACAGCAGACCCCCCAGGTCTGATTCCTGGAGCAGTCAAAGTCCTGCATCCCAAAGTCACATACGGCCATTTGGAGGCATTGGCCTGTGCTGGTTCTCAGTCCCACTGTGGCCTGTAATTGATCCCATCATTGCATTATGGGGGATTTAATAAGCCCTAGGTGAGGTGACCTACGCGCCACCAGGTCTTTAACGCCCCTTTTCTGCTTGTCAGTTTTCCAAACCATCATTCATCTGTCCCTTTCACCATCTCCTGCAGTCCATTTCCCCCTTTCTTCTGCTTCACGCCTCCACTCTCCTTAGATTTAGCGGCCATGTTGAGCTCAGTGCCGTCTCAGATTAATGAGCGAGAAATGACACAGTTTATGGAGATCAGAGACACGGTGAGACGCAGAACTACTTTCATGTATGTTCTCCCTAGCTGTCAGCCGAGCGAACAGAGGCACCATGACTGCAATTGGCCTCTCATGACAAACTCGTGACCAGGATGTGGGGTTAAGCCAGTCCACAAGAAACAACATGGAAGAAAAGGCATGTCTATTTTTAAAAAAGAATTAGAAACTTTATAGTAGACTGTTAAAGTCTGTAAATCTGAATATACTTCCAACTTTTTCAATCATCTTCCATTCCCGGTTGTTCAAAGCTGCATTGGGGTTTATATTAGAGTACTTTGTATATTATCTTTAGCTGGAGAGTCTTCCTAGAGACCTCTTGTACTTGTACAAAAGCCGAATGGAGCAGGCAGGGGGAAGGGTCACCTATTGCAGGGTGACCTCTGCTCTGCAGGGCCAAATGATAAGACACTTAGGGTCAAGGAGAGCACAAAGGCCGGAGAGAGAGTCCACTCCAAAGACAACAAGCCGCAGAGCAGGAATTTGAAACTTTCACTTGGCTTCAGAAAATCACTTGAGGAAAGGCCTCGAGAAGAGACGTTATCCTTTCATTTGGTAAAATATGAGCCAGATTAAGGATGGAAGGAGCTCAATCTGCTCTTAAAGCTTGCCTTCTGTTTTGGGAAAATGACAGATGTGAAAACTTGGAGAGTGACCTATGTTTTTTTGCCCTGCCACACAGAGACAGAGTTTTTGGTTCCAGTTTGTTTTTAATTTCTAGTTTTCACGGGGCAGTTTGATTCCAGCTATTATCCATGGCAATGGATTCTCCTTGAATGTTTTCCCATCGTCTTGCCTTTGTGTTTACGGTTTAATAGATCTTTACAGTTTTTTCTCTGAGGCAGATACAGTGGGACAAGCAGAGGCTAATTGATCAAATCTCAGTGCCACAGTCTGGGAGTCCAACCCAATTATATTTATGACGTGTGTCCAAACAGTGCAGCCTGGCAAGATCTCCGACAATCTCCAAGATCCCTGCAGATGGATGGGATATTATTGCTACCATTTGTTGGAGGCAGACACATGCATATCCTTGAAGCAAATCTGCACTGATCATTCATGCAATCTGAGAAACTGAAATGTGGGCCTGGAAAAAAAGACATTATTTGCAATGACTGTTACATGGGATCCCTTGTAATGAATGGTCTGTGAAAAGAGGCTGGGGATGAGATTACAGACAGGCGATCACGGTATAATGAAAAAGTTACAGAATAATGCCACATATGTTCCAATTTTACACCATTCATTGAATTGGGACGATATTTCAAGGATTAGAGATAACAGGCCGTGATAGGTTGTGTGCTGAGTCAAGGGATCTTGGCTGCATTCACATGCAAAGAGACTACACACACACACACACACACACACACACCCACACACACACACACACACACACACACACACACACACACACACAACAAAACACACACGCACACACACGCACTTTCAAGTTCATGTTTTCACTCCTCTTTCATGTGAAAATAAATTTTTAATGACCGGCAAGCACAAAAATGCCGATCACAATCGGCCGTTTCCCACCCCAAAATTCACAAGTTAGCAACGATGGCATCAATGGCACGCAAAAAAACGTAATTAATAGAAGCGCCATCAATTAATTCGCTATTGCAACATCTGACAAAGAGAGTAGAATGGCGAGTGCATGAGAGCAAGAGACAGTTGGCAAGGGTTGCCAGTTGAGAAAGCTCTTTTCAGTCTCCCCGAGGTCCTTCATTACTCACAGAGGGGATGACAAAGAGCACCAGTTAATTAGCAAGAAGTAGCATCTCAAGGAGGACTGGGAAGAAAACCTCCATTCACTCTCTCGGCTCACCTCTCGCTTATGAGAAAAACTGAAGGGTTGGAAGGAGGAGGGGGGATGGCGGGGGGGGCTGCCTGCATGGGGCTGCCTTGCTTGATTTAATTTGGACAGTCATTCCTTTAATTTGCGAGATCATTGTATCTAACGGGGAGTTTCTATTGAGGCCGGCAAACAAGTGAAGACCTTGGAGTGCAAGTCAACGATGTCTCCCTTCTGTCTGCTGGGCGAGATGCGTCTGCGGCGGAGGGAGGAAGATGAGAAGAGTAGGATAAAGTGAAGAGGGGGATTTGGAAGGAGAGGATGAAGTTTTAATTAAGTCACTTCTCCGTTTCTAAGCAGACTTAATTTAGCCATAGTTCCTCACGAGTGTATGGGCCGATTGAAACAGAGGTGAGGGAGAGGGCTGGAGGGTAGCCGATATATTAGATCCATTGTGGAAGAGGATTTTGAAGTGCCCGAATGTGTCATTAAAAAGAAAGTAACAGATGGAGAAAAAAAGACAAGTAATCAGTTGGCCCACTTTCCCTCAATAAAAAGAACTGAACAAAACCTTTACGTTCTATTTAAAAGATTCACTATTAACACCATGCACAGTTTGATTTCAAAATTGCCAAAGGCAGGTAAACTGGATGCTTGTGGTGAAAGTGCAGATTGGAAAATAATGTAAAGACCTGAGGAATTAGCATTTACCATCAGACCAGGAGCAGAAGGGCAACAGCTTGCAAATAAATCTCTAACGGGAAGGGAACCTGGTTGGTTTAAATGCTGTTTTTGTTTCACTTGTTTAAACGGAGGCCTGATCAGAGCAAAGAACTCCCCGAGGTCTACAGGCTGAGGTGCAGACAAAGGTGGGCCTGCCTGCGCTGGGGTCCCAGAGGACTGAGGAATATGCAAAGCCCTGCACCTCCACACTGAGGCTGAATTTGAATGGCTCAAACCAGGCTGCACCATAAGGAGGCAACATTCAGCTCCTCTAGCCTCTTAGCTTTACATATAAAGGTTAGAACATGTAAATGTATGACAGTGACTGGGAAGTCAGGGGTTTTAGAATGGAAATGTGAGTATGTATAGTGTTACTGGTGGAAAAGAGGAAGGCTAATTATCAGTCAAACAAATAAAAATGAATGAATAACTGTTTTTAAATGCTAACTCCTCAGGTCTTTACATTATTTTCCAGTCTGCCCTTTCAACACAAACATCCAGTTTACCTGCCTTTGGCAATTTTGAAATCAAAATAGTGTTGATAGTGAATCTTTTAAAAAAGAAGGTAAAAGTTTAATTCAGTTCTTTTTATTGGGGGACATTGGGCCAACTGATTATTGGTCTTTTTAAAGATTTTTTTTTGTGGCTTTTCATTAAGTAGATAGATGGTTAAAGGGGCTAAAAGCGATCACATTTTTCACACATATTTTTTGTCACATACAGCAAACAACTCCTCACTATCTGTGAGCTGTCTGTCCCCAAAATACTGTTAAAAAAAAAACGCGGTCTCTGTAGACAGCCTGGGCTCCACAAACGGCAACAAAAACAAACTGTGCCAACCTGCACCATCAAACAGTCTTCCAGCGTTCCAGCCAATAACCGACAAGAAGGAGTTGGGGGTGTGGGTTGGGGGGTTAGTGCGCAGAAGCACGAAAGGGAGGAAGAGGGGACGGGGGGAGGAGACGGTAGGGGCAAGCTAGCCTTGTTTAGTTTAAAAAAGGCAATAAGAACTAACATCCCTTAGAGCACCTTTAAGCGGAAAAAGAGAGAGCGAGAGAGAGAGGATGACACGCAGCAAAGGGCCGCAGGTCGGATTCGAACCCGTGCCGCTGCCAAGGACTCAGCCTACATGTGGAGAATACTCTACTGGGTGAACTAGAGATCGCCCTTAATGTGCAACTTTGTTTTAAATTTCCCTCATATGTAACCTGGGAGCGAGAGGACAGTTAAAGAAGAATGAGAGAGTTGAGTTCATTGGCAGGGACAGACAGTGTCAATCAAATCGCTGTGTGGAAAGCCTCACCGCCCAGGTCTTTGAGGACGCATTGACTCTCTGTTCATCTTCACTGCACAGTTTTACACTGTTGAAAAAAGACCACATTGCAGCTGAGCTGCATTCAAAATATCCGTTGGGCTCCTTTCTCTGTTTTCTTCTGCAAAACGCATCAATCAAGAGTATAATAACTTTCATTTTCTCTTTTTTAATTTCTTTGTTACTCCTCAAACCTGTTTTGTATTTCAATCCGTTGCAGTAGTGAAAGTTGTAAACACCACTATGAAAAAATATTCTATCCCAACTAGCAGTGCTGCACTACAAAGTACATTTCAAAAAAGCAAATTATCAGAAGTCTTCATGCATCAGAAACAGGTCATTGTGAGAGATGCTTCACAACACGTGAGTGCTGAGAAAATAAAAGTCCCCGCCCTCTGTAAAAAACACCCTTCACAGCTCCAATTTGGGGATTTTTCTGCTCTCAGATCAGTTGAAGGAATTGGGCCTTTCTCTTGTAAATTTGAGACTTTACTCCTATGAAAATCAACAGCATGAATCGTCCCAGCAAATCCCTAGGAAATGTTTACTTTCAAGTGACAAAGCCCTCCAGCGGCGGTAGGAATTCTAACTCTTCTGCATCAGGAGCAAAGCCCGAAGTTGTAGATGTTGTTTTAGAGCCACCGCAAGGATGGGCTGGATAGAGGGGTCAACAAAAACACCAGACAGAGTTTCCTACCAGCAGCGAACCATTATCGTGTGGTTATCGCATTGCCAGACCTTCCTCCACAGAAGGAGGGATGGGAGAAAAACACACTCTGGTTTATTGGCATTTCTTTAAACCAATCACAATCATCTTGGGTGGTGCTAAGTGCCAAGTGGCATAACAGTGCCTCTGCTTTGGGAAGGAACTTGTTTTAGTGGAACATGTGTACGTTCAAAGGTTGTTTTAGTCAGGCTACAGAAATCTCAGATTGGACAGATAGTCTAGCTAGCGGTCTGGATTTACCCTGCAGAGATCTGAGGACCAGGTAACCATAGTCCTCAGAAATCAACCAGAGTTTAAAATTACAACACAAAGAAAGCAGAAGGTAACGAGAAGCAATCCCCGAAGTAGAACGTCGTTGATGTAAACTACTGTAACCATGAAGAAGGTCCCCCAACTTTAACAAAGCAAATTAATCAAAAGTAATTTTAACACAAAGCCATGATCCTGTTCCAAAGCTAACCAAGTTGTGTCTAAACCTTAAAAAGACACATGACAAAAAATTTGATCCCAAAAAAAGTCTCCCTGGATGGTGGTTTCATTTTTTTGCGTGGTTAAGCCCCAGAAACGCAGTTACCGTCTAAACGAAAGGCACATCTGATAAAATATTTTGTCGTTTTCACCCGCGAGCATTGTTGTGTGTAACGCTAGTGAATGTTTGCGTTAACTATTAACTAGTCGTGATTACACACTAGTACTTTCGGGGCGTGGATAGAGTAAGAGCACGGAGACAGCTTCGACGGTAACTTGGTCCATTTCTTTAATCACACTTCTTCCAGTGTAGAACAGCTCAAGACTCATAACAAACATGCTTCAGCATCTCATCATATCCCTCCGCCAACCTGTTAACTGAATTACTGGCAGGGTAGGCCTACAACACGTTAAATAGCTCCCTGGTTAAATGAAGGAACAGAAAACACTATGAAGTTACAAATGATGGAAATATTACTTATTTCACTAACTCTAAATATTCACAAAATAAATCTCATCTTACATTCTTCCCTTTCTTCAGATGAAATGTTCCCATTTTCAATAAATCTCATCTTACATTGTGAAAACAGGGCCTAACTACCAACTAAAGTCATGGCTTAAAGGTTCAACATTGTCTTCTGAAATGGAGGATAAGTAGACTGTTTCCCAAAACGTAAAGTAAAGAAACCGGTCCATCAGAACTGTGTTCCTACAGAGTACTTGGTAACTGAGTAAATGTATCCTCTGATCAGTTAGGATGAATTAGTTGTCTCATCCTGTTGTGTCAGCTGGTGTCAGATGGATTCTTCCAGCAGTCAGGAAACTGCTGACAGGAGCCACGACAGTGCTAACCAGGGTCTTTAGAGGTGCAGGCTAATGGTTAGCTTGCCATTTCAGCGTCTGTCTCTTTCATGTGTTGACAGAAAGGAAGACGACTGACAGAGTACAGCACTTCTGTTTCCTGCCACTGCTCATCTTAGTAGGCTGTCGAACTTTGAAGGGGTTTAAGGAGTGTGAAATATGTTATGTTTGATTTTGTATCAGAAGCCAGTAACTAAAACAAAAGAAATATGAACAAATGAAGCAAAATAAACCTAACAACATGCCGCTATTTATATGTAATTTCTAACCTGAGATTATTGATTTTGACGTGTAAAGTTCCTGTAAAGTTTTAATAAATTATTCAGAGATAAATTAATCCTAATGGTGTTTCAATGTGTCATGAATATCCAAATGGCAGCGTTGTGCATACAATGGTCAATATGGAAATGTTGACTGTCCATTTTGTGAGTCATGAACGTTGAACGTAAGCTTAAAAAGGTTCAGAGAAAGGCAAAGACTTTTTTTTTTTCTTTTTCGGGAGAAGTGTGGAGACTTTTGGGGTGGGGAGGAGGGTTTGAGGGGTTGTGCTCAAATCCCCAGAAAATTCAAAGTGAGAGTGGAGGGGGTGGATCTGCCAGAGGAGGAGGGTGGAGGGTGATGTATGGAAGGGTAAGAGTAAGAGTTTATTCACTGGTGTCTGAGGGAGCCTTTGAGAGCCACTGAGTGAGTCTCTTTAGTGGAGCAATCAACCATAGGACTAGGAGGCTTTATCTCTAAAATACAACCCCACCTCCACCACCCCGCTCCACCCCAAACACACACACACGCACACACACACACACACACACA
>NC_045733.1:29270246-29279355 GCF_008692095.1 Etheostoma spectabile | reverse complement strand
CACACACACACACACACACACACACTCTCTCTCACTCTCTTTCTCTCTCTCTCTTTCTCTCTCTCTCTCTCTCTCACTCTCTCTGGTACCTGTGGGAGCCTCTCATGTGCGGCTAAGGGTGCCATTGAGGGAGACAGGAGGGAGAATGGCCCATGAGGGACAAACAATCATGAGGAGTCTATCATTCTGTGTGGTGTTGTCTTAGGGCCTGAATAGAGCCAGTGTGACCTGCCCACCACCCCCACCGCCCCCTCCTTCTCTCTTCTCCATCAACCCCTCCTATGTGCTGCCACCCAGCATCCCCTTCCGTGCTGCCTTATCGTCAATTTCACTTTCACAAACAAGTGGCTATCTTTACCGACCCCAACATATCACTCATTAAACTTTCATATTTTCAACTATGGATGTCGGCATCAAATCCTTTTGGCCCGCGATCCGTTCCGGTTCCTTTAATTTTGTTTTGTTTTGGTGAAACCGAGTCTGATCCGATACTTATATTTAAATGTTGATTAAAGAAAGTGATGCAAAGTGTTGATCAAAGAGTGACTTTGTAACACTGTGGCCAACTTCAAAAAAATTAAACATCATAAATAGCAAGCAACTTTTTAGAAAATGTGTTACTTAATTTTTCTAGTTTGCTACTTTGTTTTCTAAGACATCACTGGAGCTGTTTCCCCTTTGTCATTTTTTTGAATGTGTTACTATCTGTAAGTAGATTTTCCATTTGTAGAAGTAAGCTATCTCAGCTTTCAACTGGAGTGGTAACATTTTCAAATCTCTGAATCAAAATTATATTTACCCAATTCAATTTACCACTCATTGTACATCAGATAGATGTTGGAAAGTCTGTACATTGTACACAAAACTTAAAAGGCACATTTTGATTTGGAGAATTTCATGAGATGCCTAATAGTGAATACTGCACCATATGATTTTATAGATTACTGTCATTTTTTTCAGAAATTTCAAAAATGTCCTTATTTTCAGCGTATAAAAACGAAACTCAGAAATGGTTACACTTTCTCAAATACATGAAAATTTAAAAGACTTAAAGTCTAGGCTGCCCAATGTAGATACTGTCATTGATGATAAAGTGATGTAACTTTATCATCAATGACAGTATTGAATGAATCGCCAACTATTGTCATTAGAAGCTCAACTGCAATTATAAAGAGACCTCATTTAAGCACTTTGAAGTTGCCGACATGGATGGACAATTAAATTCCAGGCTCCTAATTTCCAGACATTTACCAGCGTTAACAACATGCTACATAATAAAGTGGAAATAAAAGCAACAGTCTGACTAATAAAAGGAAATATGGCCTTTGTTGAGGTATAGTTAAGGTTAGGCAACTAAAACATTTGGTTTAAGTTGGGGAAATATTACTGTGATGACTTTCCTGTGCGTACACACCTGCCTCATTCTAGTTTAAAAGTGCTGGGCAGTGTCTTGGTTTCTGTTGAGTTAAACTGGACTTGTTGTATTTCATCTTCTCACCTCTATCTGTAGCAGCGGAGCAACACATACACACCTGCAGCTGCTTGACTGTTTTGCCTGTTGTCCTAAGAACTGGATAAATTGTTGCGTTTTATGAAGCGGGCGAACTGGAGGAGAGCTGCATTTTTTATTGATTTTTATCGCAACCTATTTTGATAATTGATTTGTTACAAAAAAAGTCGAAATCCTCTGATTCCATCTTCTTCATTCCGAATATTTTCTAAAACAAGAGATTTTAAGGGCGTCATATTGGGCTTTGCAAAACACTGCTTGGCCTTTTTCACCATTTTCTGACATTTTATAGACCAAACAGCTAATCGATTAAACGAGAAAATAATCGACAGATTAATTGAAAATGAAAATGATCGTGAGTTGCAGTCCCAGACCGGAGTGTCCCTTCACAGATATGCAATTAATATTTTATATTTATTTTTTTACACCATAGCAAGGATACCTCCCTGATCTAAACCAATCACCTAAATTAGAGGAGGCAGATTTAGGCAGTCCTTTTCAGAGCAGTCTTTTTAGAAGGCACTGATGGAATATCCAATTTTATCCCTCAGGTATAGAGACTTATGGCATCAATACGGCAGCCTCGTTGAAAACAAATTACAAGGTTGCATTTTTAACACCATTGGTCCACAACTCTTTGGCCCTTCATGCATTAAAGAACCCATTTATTTCACAGACTGAATGTACCAAAAGTCAAAATCTCCAAATCAGACAGAGACCCCTCCATCGAGCTCCACTGTGTGGGAAAGGCAGGAGCACCATGACTCATCCAAAAAATATGCTCCTCTGATTCCCTCTGACTGATCTGTCTGCAGCATCTGTTGCCAAGTGCACCACACAGACAGACACTGTGACCAATAACATTGTGTAGATGTGTGTGTCAGTGTATATGACACTAGAAGAGTACAGGCCAGGGTTGGGTGCATGGGTACGGGCCTGGTGGCTGCTGGGGTAAGGTGGGGGGTACGAGGGCACAAGAAGGGCGTACAGAGAAAGGCAGAGAATACAGTCATTTCCCACCCAGGGCTATTCCTCACTGGCCCATTAGCTGCTGGCGGCTGTGACCAATTGGGTTTTGTCACTCCTAGCAGGGTCATCCAGTGGTGGTCTGGGCCTTTTCTATAATGGACGCTCACTCAACCGTCCTCACACAAAACCTTTAAGAGGGAACGAAATTCTCTCTCCTCTCCCTCTCAGTTTAAAAAGACCCAGTCAGGCAGGAATGAGAAAAGAGTGAAAAGTGATCATGAAAAGAGATTTGTTGCGATGTGAGGCATGCAGGGAAGTGATCGTTTAGCCACACGTGGTGTGAAGGGACTCCATGGTGGCGGGTCTTGTTAACCCTCTTGACTCATATGCCAGAAACCAAATCAAATTGTTCCGTGTCTGAGGACGTGGTTCCTTGTGGGAAAAGCTCACAACTTAACAACTGGCGGCGTGTGTAATTTTCAAAGTGGAAAGGAGGAATTTGAATAGGCCATAGCAGATTATCCAGTGTGCTTGAACACTGATCCTTGAACTCGAACGGTTACAACGTAGCCGCTGAAACAAGAAAGATGTTTATCTGCATTTCTAGTTTGATTCCATGTGGTGGCTCAACAGAAACAGGTGTGAGAGAAGTGACAAGGCGGGGGGTTAATCTTTGAAATAGCTGAAAAGTGTTTGTTTCCATTTATCTCATCAATGCAGATTTCCCGTTGCTGAATATTTAACTTGAATCATCTAAATCCTATTCACTATTTACATGTGAAAACCTTAAACATCCAGTTCATTGAGGAAATACATGTTCCTCCAGCAGCTGAAAGATGATCGAAAGCTGTTAATCTTTGTTCCTGAAAAGTTACAAATTTGAAATTGAGAAATTTGAGGTTTCCATGCTGTTTACAACACAAATAATTGTGTGCACATATATGCATATTCCATCCAGTATGAGTTGTGTATGTCTGTCTGTGTGTGGGTGTGTTTTTTTGTCCAGTCCAAAGCTGAATAAAAGGCCAGTTAGCCACCTAGCGGGCTACTAATTCTCCATGTCAAATACAATGGCTGCAATTATATGGTAATCAGTGTTGGTGGCTCATACCTTTCTGCTGCTTTCTGTGAGTGTGTGTCTGGCCAAGCTGCTCCTCAGGGAGACGGTTAGTCACGGCTTATTATTGACCCATTAGACACCCATCCCACTGCCAGAAAGAAACCAGTCGGCTCGCAGGCCGCGCTGCATTCACCGAACAACAATAACGAGAGGGAGACTGAAAATGAAGTTAATCATTTTGTTATCTAAATGACAAAATGAATGAACTCATCTGTGCCACACTGCGAATCAGTGTTATATTTGAAAGGACCATACCAGTGGGTTTGCATGTTGTACAAACCATAACTTAACTGTTCCAGACATCCCTTTATGTATCCACAAAGACATAAAAATTAATAACAAAACTATTAAAAACACTTATGTCCGCATAAATTTAATTCAAAATGAAATCACTGTTGCACGAGAGCCGTGAAGATTTTTCAAATCAAATACACGTAAACTCCATTACCACTCAGTGATAATGTAACTTTGACAAAAATGAACACAGATTTCACTATGACCGACTACACGTTGTTTTAAGAGTCTTTGAATATATTTCCATACAGAAATTACTGAAAACCAATGGCTACCTGGACAAATTACATCTAAAAATACATGTGGAGGAAATGTGCACTACAGGGATAGTACTTACTTAAAGAGCTAAAACACACTAGCTGCTGTTACTGCAAATGCAAGTCAATTGTTGACAGATTTTGTTTTAGTGCTTAAAAGTACTTGTTTTTTGTTACGGTTTACACTTGAACATGAACTGTTTAGTACAAGTTTAAAAAGGATTAGCATGCAAAGCACATCCATAAGTTGATGCAAGCCTGTGAAGAAATTCCCCTTCGAAACATGTCCCCTCTTTGTCGCCTCTTCTCTTCGTCGTATAATCGACAAATGTGTTGTTTTGATATAATCCTCCAGATCTGTCAACTCTGATGCTTGCCCCCTGCTCCCCCATCCCTCTGTCCCCCCACCGCCCCGCAACACACCCACACAGGCCCCTCTGCCACCTCCTCTCCAGTCCCCACCCCTGCAAAGCAAAGCTCTCTTTGTTAACCTAATGTGCTTTTACCAGTTGCTTTCTGCCAAGGAGACATCTGCTGTGTGCAACCAGTCAATATTGTGAGGACAGTTCAAAGCGGCCAGTTCATTATCTGTGTCAGCTTAACAACCCAAAGGTAGCGGTCTAAGGGACACAGGGAGGAGGAGGAGGAGGAGAAGGAGGAGGAGATGGGGTGAGGAGGAGAGGAGGGGCGCACAATGTGTGAGGACACAATAGACTCCTCATTAACCAGTGATTTATCATGATAGGATGCCCAGTTCAACCTTTGCCCCCCCACCACCCCCCCACCCACCATCCACACATGCACGCACGCTCGCGTGCACACACACACACACACACACACCTTGAAAAAAGATCTTATTGTTGTAAAAAGAAGAGAGGACTGTGCAAGTGGAGTTGAAAGTGAAATGATATATTTAAAATGTCAAATTAAAAGCAAGTGAAAGAAATTCATCCATAGCTGAAGTGTGTCCTTTCTGAGAATTTGTGAGTCTAAAGGTTGGCGAGGACCAGCACACAAACACTGCTGTGCTTTTCAGTTTTTTTTAACAGTGAAAAACATATTTTTTTTAAAAGAAGCTGGTAACTTTATTTGATTGTCTTTTTCACTGCTTTAATTTCATTAAGCTCCTTTTTAGATATTTAACATTTTACTTTAAAAACTTGCAGCGTTTGACTTCTCAGATTGACATATTTCTTTCTTGTACCATTTAGTGAGATAGGCCAGCGGCCCCCGAAAAGTCAACTTTATTAAACATTACAGACAATCTGATTCACACCGTAAAAATTAGCCTTGCAACTGACACACCCTCCCCTTTCCTGAGAGGCTTTATGAAAGTCAAATCTCTCGGTCATGATGATATCATACATGTCAGAAAGCCTCTAAAGATGCTCCATGCATGCATATGCAGGGAGATCATAGTCCGTCCTCAGCTGCTCTGCCCTCACAGAGACGGAGCCTCTTCTTGCACAAAAAGGCTGTATAATGAGCGTTTAATGTATGGCTTCTCAAAATGCAAGTAAGAAGGGAATATTCAACATGGCCCATGTGGTGGTTTTGTAAAGCTGCTGCAGGAACACACCTCTTTTCACTTTCTCCTTTTCCATCCTTTCCATGCAACCTCCCCTCCTCTCCATCCATCCCTCCCTCCCTCCCTTTCTGAATCCATTTGCTTAAATCAATCTCACAGGAGGCGGTCGTGGATAATGTACCAGCCAGGGTTTGTAAACCGTTTTGTTAACAATGCATTCTGAAAAGAAAAGAAAAGAGGAGGAGAGGAGAGAGATAAAGCGAGACAGAGAGAGTGAGAGAAGGAGAGAGAGAGGCAGAAACGGGCAGAAGGGTGCTGAAAGAGGAACAGTTGGGTGGGTGTGGTGTGCGGAGCTGTTTCGGACAGGCCCCGTCGACTGGTGACACCCCTGTCCCATCTCCTCCCTCCCTCAGCTAAAGCCTGCATCCGCCCAATTCGGTCCAGTCCTTGCTTTAGTCACACCACCTGCCTTCACCATTCTTCACCACACACCCACCCGTCCGCTGACAGGACGAACAGACGGCATAAACCCCCGTAACTCAGCCTAAACAACCAACACACACACACACACACACACACACACACACACACACACACACACACACCGACACATTCTACACAATTTTAAACACTGAAAGGGAAGGGATTACGTGATCAATAATGAGCAATGAGAGAAGATCATGGTCAATTTCTCAATCATGTCAATATTCTGCTCAGTGGAGACAGGGGGACACTACTCTGAAAAGATCCATGTACAAATCATACAAACAGTGTACAATTTGTTTTTACATTTACTCATAACTCGCGCTGACACACACACACACACACACGCACACACACACACACACGCCTATGAAGCAGCATTGTTACAAGCGTCGGTACCTTGGTGATGCTGCTGAGGCTGTTGAGTTCACTTTTCATTCACTTCTCACGCCAATTTATGTAATAGTTAAAAATAAAAATAAATGTGTTTAAATGTACTACAAAGCAAGATAAAAAAAAAAAAAAAACATTTCTGATCGTTAAAAAATCTGACATAAAAGTATGTCTGTTAAGCAAGGGTTCAACTGCTTCTGTACAAGTTAGGAGTGACACATCCTATCAGCAGGGACCTGTTCCTCCATGTTCTCTGCGCCAAGCTACTTTGCCTATCAAAGCCCCTTTCAGCCTGAGGAAACCTGGGCCAGTTTGACACTATAGTCCCATGGCTCTCTCTCAGATCTCCACCAAAGCACCCATTACTGGATCATAAGCTCCAGAATCAGGCTATACTGGACAGGAATCCCCAGTAGAGTCTCGCAGATCGGGGCTGATTTGCAACATAAGTCCCCCTGTGATTGCCCATTAGCCCCTGTCCCCACTGACAGCGGCTAGCAGGGTAGCATGTGTAGCTCTAACCAGCCCCTGTGCATTGCCATTGAAGGTTCGCTACCATTACGTACCCTAATTGGCTGTGAGGGGTATTAGGAGAGGTTGTGGCTTCAGGGAATTGATAGTGACATCTGATCTGATGTCCACTTAAAATGAAGACAATGCTGAGTCATAGTGTGCTGACAGAAGAGTCTCCCAAAAGGCTACAGCTTAGGATCTGATGATTGATGGGTTATTATAATACAAGCGCCCTGTGTCAAGACTGATTTTACTTTTTGGTGCAATTTTCTTTGGTCCCCGCCACAGTTTAAATTTTTAACTGTACTGCAGTTTAACATTTAGTTGGATTAGGTTAGATTCTGACCAATTAAAAATGGGCCAGGGTCATCAGGTAAACATTTTGGACCAATTCAATATTTACAAACTTATTAGGCAGCATTTCTGGTAACCTGTCATTGTGTTACAATAGAGACATTGGCCACAAATCTGATTCCAGCTCCTCTTAAAAAACGTTTGAAGAAATTGCTCAATATGAGCGTTAGTTTGGAGTATAATGACAAAAACTCTGTGTCACATAACGTTGTCTATGCTCCAAGTATTTTGGATGCAAGAAAAACATTTCACCCATTATGTCTGACATTTAATGCGGACATACCTTTTTTTAATTTATTCTTCTCATAATTGATAAAATGCCTTTCTCTTATAAATACTGAGTATACACAATGTGATTACATTTTTAATTTAAGATTAGATAATAAACATGTGAATCTCTGTGTACACCAGTGTTTAGTTGTCCCTTCTTTAGGTTGATTTTGTTGTCACTGTAGCGGCATCACAGTTTGCTTTAGAGCAAGTGGAAACACATTTTCAAGCGGTTTGGTGCATTGTCTGGAGTTCTAATAGCGCTGTTTTCTTCTTTCCGGGCCAAATAAATCAAACAAAGATACAACACATTCCGCAGGCAAGAAAACATCAGCAATAATACAATATGGTCAATAGAGGAGAAGCACAGGGTCCACATTACTTGCTGTAAAAACGTAATCTAATTTATTTAACGTAACAAGAACGCTGGATTCTTGGTCATGTCTGCAGAAAGCATGACTGGGTTTATAATCAGCTGTTTACATGCATAGAAATACATGACATACTTTAGAGGAGAAAGGTATTGCTGCAACAACTGTGCAAGGGATGGAAGAAAAGATCAGCACAATAGCAATGCATCACAAGCAAAATAATTTCATTCTGCTGACAACTTGTAAAATAATTACATACGTTTGTGTAGTAAAAACTGTGTTTCTCTCACTACAGAGCCTGTGCCCTCAATACTTGGAAAAATCTGACTACCGAACGGCTGGATGTATACACATATTTTACAGTAGTCAGGTTACTACTAAAATCATCTGATTTCCTGTGTAACCTGATTGTCACAGTAACCTTTCTTGTTTCAACTTTGGGTCTGAGCCAAGTTTGCCACCACTTAACTTTCATTAGTTGTCAATCACATATCCATGCTTCTTTCCTTTATATATATTTAGCTTTATCCCGAGCTACTATAGGAAAGACTCCAGGAGTAAACATCCAAGAAAGGTGGCATGAATCAAGTGCTGCAGACAATGGTAAGGTCCATCGCAATTTTCCTGCAGTTGTTTTTTCCTTTTCCTGCCTTCCTGCAAACTACAATAGGTTTACTCATCATACCTGTTATGGTAATACTGGCACTATTTGAGCAACAGGAAACATCGGATTAAGCTGTAACATTGTAGATTTACCAGAGAACACAACAGATCTGCTCGTTCTGAGCCTCTCTAAACACCCACAACCAGTCAGAACAGAGCGATACATGAGCAGTGTTGGGAAGGATACTTTCAAAACGTATTCTGTTACAAAATACAGAATACATGCCCAAAAATTTAATTTGTAACGTCTTCTGTTCTGTTCTGTTGTGGTGTAGATGAACAAGGAGATAGATTTTTGTATTTGTAGTCCCAAACTGCATTGCCTACTACAAAAATAGAACTGCAGTTTTGCTACTATGAGCTAATTTTAGCTAACGTTAGCTA
>NC_045733.1:29269752-29270236 GCF_008692095.1 Etheostoma spectabile | reverse complement strand
CATGTCAAACGGGGCTAGTCAGTCTTTCAACGGCTCTAGGGCTAGGAAATCAGCACATAGGAGAATGTAAAGTTAACGTCAACTAAGTTATAAAACACTAAAACACTATAAAACAGCAAGGTGACCAGAAAAGCTACAGGAGACGACTACCCTCAGCCAATTAAAAATTTAACTTACTTTTAAATGCTTCTTCAGGTTGGAGGTGAAGAATTTGGACGCTGAAAGGAGGTTGGTTTCTGGCAAGCAGAGGTTTTACTGCACAGTTACATTTCTTTCTCCCTGTTCTTTCTTTATTGTGAAAGGGCAGCACGGTGGCTAAGTGGTTAGCACTTCTGCCTCACAGCAAGAAGGTGCCTGGTTTGAATCCAGGTCGTTCCGGGCCTTTCTGTGTGGATGTATGTTCTCCCCGTGTTTGCGTGGGTTTCCTCCGAGTGCTCTGGTTTCTTCCCACCATAAAAAACATGCATCCTAGGTAGGACTACAG
>NC_045733.1:29265982-29269742 GCF_008692095.1 Etheostoma spectabile | reverse complement strand
GCCAATTGGCTAACACTGGTGCATTTACAGAAATGTTCATTAATGTGCATTGTTATTTAATCAAATAAATAACTTTAAATGCTATTTGAATTTCCAAAATAGAAACGCATACCTGCCCTGGCTCTGTTGTGCCGGTTCCGGCTCCATCTCTACCTCAACCAGTGATCACGCAAAGAGCTCATTTTTTTGTTTTCACATTGTTGCTTCTGGGAAATGCATGGAGTTGCCTAAATTTATTTAGATAGTGAGTAATCTTGTGAAACAGAGAAGTGTTGTCATGTAATCCATTGATTTCAACATTGTAACTGTATACTGAATACGTAACGCCGGTACAAATATTCCATTACTCCCCAACACTGGCCATAAGCCAAGCTGCTCACAGTTTATCTGCATGGGGTCTGCAGATCAGAGCACACAGACACCGAGTGTGGTCCATCAACAACTCTTCCTAATCAACCCTGGAGACCCCGGCCTTTTAGCCGCCAGCCCTCAACATGTCTTGCTGTGTTTACACACGCTGATTAGTTTGGTAAGTGTACAGAATGTCCCGAGGACGGTGATCTCTGAATCAACGTGCCCCTCAGTCCCATCCTTTATCTTCCCATCCCTCTGTCACAAAAGCCAGAGATCCTCTTGGAATCAGTGAGAGAAATTAGGGGATCAGAGTCGGCCAACTCCTGAGCAAACAGACTGAGCTAATGGACCAGCCGCTTTCTCCTCCCCTCAAATTATTAGCAGAGCGAGGGAATGTAGCCAGTCCAGTCATGATGTTAATGCTAAAGCTCGCTAATCCCTTACACACACACACTGGCCTCGCACTTGCCTTGATACACACATGGCTTCTGGGTAATCACTCCACCACCCAGGCAGTGGGAGAGGATGGAAGAGCAAAGGAATGAGACTGAAAGTGAACACGTACATTTGCAGTGGTTCCCAGGAGCTTGAAAAATAGTGTAGGTTGTTGGATGTGAGAAAAATGTCAAATAGAAGGATTGAGAACATACTTCGGAGCTTGAAACTTGAACATTTATTCATAGATGTTTTAATTTGACATTATGTCGAACGAGTTTCGAACTCTTAACAGTGTGGGATTTCCGTTTAGGGTTCTTTTTTATGGTTGCTTTTCCATTGCAACTGTTCTTTTTTCTGTGATTTTCTGGAAGTTTGCTGTCAAGATGTGTTACTTCCAAATGTGTTATCTTTGAGCCCTTGACTTTCATAAAATAAGAGCTTTGTAGTGATAAGAAAAGTCTTTGGACTCCCATGCAACCAGTGACGTACGGTTGTTAAGATGGGCATTACTGACGCTTTAATGTTTAAAGTGCTCTCCTGGCTTGCGGATGTGCTCAGCTTGTCAGTTTTGACAGCTCTTACACCTAAACTAGCAACCGTATATCATCTAGCCACATGATCAAATAGAGACTAGGCATTGGACAACATCAACATACATATTACTCAGCAATCATCATTGCCCCAGTGCAACTGCACTGCCTGCACTGTCTATATTTACACCCCTGCATGCAACCTAATGCACATAGGAACACACAGGTGACCTAATACAAACTCACACAACAAATCTTCCTTCTCCTCTCCATCAACAAATCTACTGTGGAAGCTTGTCTGCTCCAGGTTTGTAGGTTGGCAACAGCTGGCTAAAGCAGAATATGCTAATGCAAGTTGTTAGGAGGAGCACTTTAGGCTTATGAGGGATTAGTGCTTGTTGGCCAGCCCTGACTCCCTGCTGAGCGAGCACGCTAATACAGGTGTTAGTAAACTGGCATTAGACTCCAGCTAATTAGCTTCCATTCACAGAGTGATTGTCCAGCCAGCTCTGCCATTTGTAGTGATGTTTGCTCATCGGCAGGGAGGTCTCTGTGCTGTGGTGGGTCCGATATGATCCGACATGATCTCTCTTCTTCCTTCTTTCACTCTCCCTGTAGTCCAAGAGCCAAACTCAGCTTGTTTTATAAAAGCCATAGGAGGAGTAGAGAAGAGCCAGCAGCATCGCACTGAGACAGTGACCCTCATTAATATGAGAATGCAACTCTATTTTGGCCTTCCATCCACTCTGAGCCGAGATTTCTCAACATCCGAAACAGTCTTGCATTTGATTATCACATGATAAAACATTTTAAAAGGATAACTTTATTATTTAACTTTAATACTCAACAAAGCTGTTTGTGTGTGTGTGTGTGTGTGTGTGTGTGTGTGTGCTCACTAACTAAGTACAGCAATACTTTTCTGTTTTTGTTACGGGTCTCAATGTAGCAGCCAATACATTATCATTAGCCTAGGTTGGCTGGTAGCATTTAAGCCTCACCTGATATCATTATGTCATCTGAAAAAACATTAAAACCTTTGAATATTGAAAAACATTTTTTTTATAGATAAATGTTGACATATTGCAAATGTATGCAAAAAAGAAAAATGATGTCTTCCATTTCAACACGTTAAATAAAAAGCCCAATTACTAATTACAATATTCTTGGACTTATTAATTTAGACCACTAAAACATGTAAAAAAACATGCACCCCTACACCATAACCCTAACCCTACACATTAAAAGCACCATACCTGGAGTTATTACGGGCGTTTCTGCATTAAGTCTTCTAGAGAAACTAAGTTATTTTATAACTGCCAAGCAGTTCAAATGTGGTGGTTCTGTGTTCTGTGAGTATCATGCCATTGTGATCTGTCACTATTATATCTGTATAATTTTATCTGTGTTTGCATGGGATGTTGTGTGATGGACAAAACGAATATTGGTGGCGGACAGGAGTTGAAAGATGGGTATTACGTGCCCTCCATGTTGCTGGATGTGGGAAAGAGACTAAAGGTTAGTTGGTTGACATTCCCGAAGCCATTCTGCCGAGGATGTCGGCGGTTCAAAGGAGTCATTAAGCTTCACCCGTCCTGCTACAAAAGGGAGATTTAAGACAGCAAATAGATCTGATAGTGAAAACTCAAAGCCAAACACAAATATCCACTAAGAGGCTTTGGTGTATTATGCTATTATTTACGCCATACAAGACCGTACAGATTTAACTGTTTCAAGTTAAATTTTTTCCTGGGAAACTCTCATCATATCTGATAATCCGTCCTTTTCATGTTACCCATTGAGATAAATGATGAGCAAAAGCAAACTACTGATAGCAACCAGAAATATTGGCATTTCATTAGGCCTTGGAGGTCCTAAACTCTGCGGTAAAATAATATTTGACTGAAATCAAAAAACATATCGACTGACTATACTTCTGAAATATATCCAATAAAGAAAAAGGTTGAGTAAACCCTGACTAATGTTGGCATAACTTCCAACAACAGAAAAAGGAATATTAATTAGTCAATCAGTTGACTGACTTTCACAAAGCCATGATGATGAAAAGGAATCAGTGGCCAATACACATCCATTCAGACAAGGGATTGAAGCTCAGCAGTAGAATAAAGTCTGCAGTACACTTTCAGTACAAGAGCATATTTGTGGGGGGACAAAAAGCTAAAAGTGTTGTCAATCCTCCCATTGGCCAACTATTGTTTTCTCTGCTTCCTCCATCTCTCTCTTTCTCTTTTCCATCTCTGTCACAAACAACCCCAACCCCCTCATGCTACCAAGCTTCTTATTACCAACATACAACATTCACTGAAAAGTTGTTGGCACATTTTAATCAGACATATGCAAAGTAACACCATTTATAATGTACACCTGATCTAAGTGAAGCATAAGTGCAGTTATATATATATATATATATATATATATAT
>NC_045733.1:29260598-29265972 GCF_008692095.1 Etheostoma spectabile | reverse complement strand
ATATATATATATATACATATAACAAAGAGAAGATGTGACAGTGGCTCTGTTTATAACTACACTGGGTGTCTGCATCATACAGTGCAGTGTTCACACATTTGTGGCGCAGACCCACAGTGTGTTACACAGGCTTTAGACATTCTAACTTCTAACTAAACCAAGATCCTCCACAGAACAGTGCACCGGCACGGCAGCACTAATTCGATGGTTCTTTCCTTTTCACTCTTCCCATACTCTGCACAGTCGGCATAGCTGCAGATGATGTACGAAGGCTTAGATTCTTCTTCTAAAAAATAGAAGTACAAAACATTACGCAATTTAATCACAGTAAGCAATAATCTGCCATTTAGTTGGTCATCACAAGGAAATAATCCTTCACGAACATGTCACCTCACATTTGTCTGTGACATCCATGCCTTCTTATTCAGAGCATTTTCTCTCATCTTAAAAAAACAGTTTCTTTCAAGCCAGGATTCATACTTATCATGATTGTGATTCCTAAATTAAAAATTAAGTCTATCCAAATACCTAAATGCACAAATGAGGGGACCGAACTAAACTGAGACGAGTAACTGATACAATTATAGAGTGACAGACGCATAGCAGCAGGTCGGCCAGATGTGCAAGTGCAGTCTTATCTCTACCTGCTGGGAGCTGCCTGGTCCCCCAGACTCTTTTTTTTTTAGAAGCCTCTATTGAAAAACCGTGATAATCTGTTTGCTCCTTTAATGAGCCCATTGTTCCTCAGAGGAGGAAAAGCAGGTCTCATTGCTGCCAGGTTTCAGCTCTTTGAGCAGGAAAGCTCCTCTGAGCACCACTGATACCCTGCTTCGCCTCGAACATATTGTAAAGGTCTGAGCCTCAAGTCTGAGCCTGCAACAAAGCCAAGTCTGAGGAAGACTCTGAGCCTCTGTCCTACTGTGGAGTTACTTTATTGTACCACTTTTTGTCACAGCTGACCAGAGGCTCTGGCAGCTGGTAAGATCCTTTTCTTTTAACCCCTCAAACTAACATAAACCCGATTTTCTTCTTCCCCCATTGAGGTTCTTTTAAATTGAGTCCAAAATACACTGTACATTATTTAAATCATAAAATAATATTTTGATTTGTTGTACAACAAAAAGTGCGTTATAATATATTAAATATTAAAAATGGCTAAAAATCTGCTTAAAACACTTTGTGTGGAAATCTAATGTATTACAATTTGCATCCACTCTAGTTTAACTAGTTCTTTCTTTTTTAATTGCTTACTTATAAGGACTCTGATTACTTTCTAAAACAGAAAACCTTTTAAACTGTGTTCATTAAAAGAGGAACCTTACTTACTGTAAACTACCAATCTCTGTCTTTTTAGAAGAGGAAACAAATACATTGTTGGTGCATGTGGACCTCCAGGTGATCTGATCTATTCCTTTAAGAAAATCTGTATTTGTCAGTAAAAATCTGTAAAAAAAAAAAAAAAAATGATGAGCCTTGTGTATATTATGTATCTGGTTGTTCTGACACTTCACTGGAGCTAAATTAAGCATACACACACTGATCGTAAATATAAAAAAATAGTGAATGTCTTTAACATGCTAAAAACTTGAAGTGAACTATCTTATTAGTGACAAAATAAGAACTACGCTCAGCAAAATGAAAATTGAACAAAAAATGTTGCTTTTTTAGTAATAAAACTGTCCTGTAACAAACTGACTTGAAGCACATTAAAATATTCATGGATCTGTTATCATTTGGACGATAAAACATGTTGGAGATTAATTAGCATTGAAGTGTATGACGATAAATGGATATCGCGGCAGAAGGTCACAGAAAAGCAAAAGGCATCATCTTGACAATTGTTTGCACCAGCTGCCTCAGACACAGCAACAAATAATGGCAACAGTCGGCTCTCATGATGGAGACTTCTCTCATGACACACACACACACACACACACACACACACACACACACTAGGTAGCACCATCAAACCCTGCATCTTGATCAGACTGTCCCTCTCTAATTGAGCTAATCCCCACTTCAGGATCAGCGCTGTTCCCTGAGGTCTGACCCTCCACCCTGCCTGTCTCCTGCTCTCACTGTCTCAGCTTAAACCTCTCATCTTTTTTGTGGCTCATGTGGACTGCAAAGCTGTTTATTGGGAGACAATGGGCAGCAGATTGTGCTGTCAGGCTCCATTAATTTCCATCATTAGCATCACACTCCAGAGTCTGTGGAATCAGGGTCCTAAGCCTTAAGCCATGTTTGTGTACAGCATGCATATGTGTGTGTGTGTGTGTGTGTGTGTTTGTGTGTGTTTGATATGTGTACATGTGTGCATGCATGTATACACATGTTTCCAACCAGGCAGTTTTACAGAATTTCTGCATGCTTCAAAGAAATAAAACTAAAATTCAAGATAGCCTATCATATGTCACAATATATCACAATACAATAATGTGTTCAGATCATGGAGCTTAAAAATAGAAATACTAACTAAATCTGATCAGTTGTGACTCCTGACATGTGCTCAGTTTTGTTAATCGCCAGAGGGCGTGATCAAATGTCATCAATTAACACTCTGAACTGCCAGTGTTCACCTGCTGCTTGAAAATTCTAACAAGCTGTTTGAAATTGGAGTCTGTAGCCAACAGAAGACCTTGGAGACTCCAACCAAGTTTTGACATTTAGTCTTTATCTTAAATACATTCTCATCTACACAGTTGTATTCCTCAGTTTAGTTTTATATAAAAAGAAGCTGCTTTTTGCACTAACACTACAAGAAATAAAAAAGAAAAATTACTTGAAAGAAGTCAAAATGATGAAAACTTTGAACCAGTGGTATGCACATTTCAGAAGGAATGAATGAAGAATTCTGTAAGTTCAGTTTGTTTTAATTCAAGTTTAGTTACAAATATCAATAGAGGTCAATCCTAAAAGTATCGTGTGTACGGTTGAGCTGTAAGCGGATAATCATTACACACCCGAGATTGTTTTATGACCTATTCTCATCACAAGAAGTTTGGTAACTTTTTTTGTGACTGAAAACAATTAAGATACTGTATGGTTGAGTTACAACTGAACACCCCAGTTCTCTGGTTCAGCTGTGAAGTTTATTTGCTCTTTTGCATCCAGTGTTAAATTTGATTTGTTGCGCATTTCAGCCTCAACTGCAGAAATTGCACATAACACATGGTTTTGGTGTGAAGAAGCCGTCATATTAGATGTGTTTTTGCGCCAAGGTCTCTAATCAGGTGAGGATCCATTAACATTAGCAAATGCCTAAATATAATTGCATAATATCTTGGCATTTGCGAGTACCAACTTTGAAGAGCGTCATCTGTTTTTGTCTACTTGTTTATCACCTGCAGCTGTAGTAAAATCATCAATATTTGCCAGTACTTGAGCAGTGGCTGTCAGCGTCAGATACAACGCAAAAAGCACCCTTCAGCGTGTTTGTAGAACACTCTGGGGAGAGCAGCAGCTACATGGTGCTTGAAGATGACGTAGCGTTAAGAGCAACAACAGAAGAAATTAGTATGTAGCCTGAAAATCCCTTTGGGAGGTTGGTTGGGGTGGTGGATGGGAACAACGCAGGACTTTCACCCAGAAGACTGGGGTTTGTGTCCCGCTTGTCACGTTTCCTAAACCCAACTGTACCATTCTTCTTTTCTCAAACCCAACTGTACCGTTCTTGTCCTGCGTGTCATGGAAACATACCTTGTTATAAGCCCACCCAGGACCTTTTCCTCATCCTAACTGTGTCAAAAGTGACACCAAAAGTCCCGACCAAGCGCGATCACATAAAGCATGTTTAGATAGGACGCTAAAGGAGACTTTTGGCGTCAATAACAACGGCAACGGCACCTGACCAAGCGTCCGTATTTTACGCAAAGGGAGTGAGAATGTGTTGCCAGTACAGGTGGAAACATATTGAACATCTACTTTAAAGAACCTTGCCATTGCATCACTAATTCATAATACATACAGTAGCAGTATGTCATATCCTGTGTGAGCGACATTATGCAATGCTTAGGAAATGCAAGAAGGACTGTGATTTAGGAATTAAGAATGTGAAAAAGCCCCAAAAAGCAACTCTTTATGATCCATATGTCCTTTAGTGCGAGCTAATCAATGGTCAAATGCAATCGACCACTGACCAGCATTGGTATTTCCACCTCCAGCCGTGGAGCTCTAAAAGGAAATTGAACAACGTTTCTGCCACGCACCCACTGAGGCTTAAGCCTTCTAACTCCAACTTCCTGTCTGATCAATGTGAAAAACAATGACTCAACAGGTGCAACAGACAGGAGCCCAGCAGCAGCTTTCCTCCCCGCCGCTAGGCCCAATTAGCACCTGCGGCTAAGGAACAAAGAGGCGACATTTCATTTCAGCGGAGTGCCAGTTTAAGGCCTCTTCTCTAAACCTCAGCCTCTTTTCTTTCTGTCTCTTACTGCTGACATCTTTAAAGGATCATCCCTGGCTCCATCATATTCTATTAGATTGGGTCGATGCCTTGTGTTCAAAGTGGCAGGGGTGTTAAAAACATGGGGTGTTGATGAATTCATTGCATGTGACTGGACTTGCTTCCTTTGTGTGTTGGTTTTTGCTAATGAAACCCCCTGAAGGTCTGGAAAAAGGCAAAGACATTTTTCAGGATTCAGTTCATACTCCGGGTCCAGGCTGAATTTCATGACCAAAAAACACACAGGTGCTGCCATCCCAGACAACCTTTTAACTGTGGAAAGTAAAGATACAATGCATCCTAAAATAAGTTAAAGGCCTTCTTTTTTTTCTGCAGTGCCTGAATTGCACGAGGATGGAGAGCCGTTGGATGTCTGTCATTTTGTCCGGATGTCTATCACCTTCCGCTTTTTTGAGTTGGCATTTTAAACTCCGGTGGATTCATGAGGACCATGGTAAACTGCTCCTCAGATCTCTGCAGGGTAAATCAGGACAGCTACACTATCTGTCCAATCTGAGTTTTTCGTTGCACAACTAAAACAACTTTTGAACGTGCACCTTTCTACCAAAGCAAGTTCCTTCCAGAGGCTATTTTGTAGAGGCACTGTTGCTCCGTTCGGCCGCCCAAGATGATTGTGATTGGTTTAAAAAAATGCCAATAAACCAGAGAATGTTGTTCTCACAACCAGAAATGCTGTGTGTACTAGCCAGACCCTCCTCCGCAGCACTGTGGAGGAAGGTCTGGCAAGACTGAGCGGTCGTAATGAGTTTTTACAGTTCTTCTCCATTGTTTACAATTTCTGAAAGCATACCTTATATTCTCAGAACTCTACAAAACTCTGCATTCAAAACAATGCCGTCTTCCTAAAATGGTATTTTATCTTCAAATGACACACACACACACACACACACACACACACACACACACACA
>NC_045733.1:29258668-29260588 GCF_008692095.1 Etheostoma spectabile | reverse complement strand
ACACACACACACACACACACACACACACACACACACACACACCATCATCACTGATTTGCTCATTGTAAAACACTATGAATGCCTTATCAGGAGACTTTTGCATGTTTAGTGTTGCACTTACATATGTACAGTGATCTGTTATAAAACATTCTTGTATAATTTATTTTACTCAAATAGGGCCAATACTATAAATACACTGTAGGTAGCAATATAGTTCTAGTTGTAATTATGGCTTTCCTGTCTTGCTCTTCCTTCTTCCTTGGCCTTTATATTTCGACAATAAAACAGTCTGTCTAAGGGGATGGTGATAGTTTAAATAAACGTGTGTAACAGATTCCCTTAAAGGAAAAGATTTGCATTATTTATTTAATGTTGGGAGATAACAATAGTGAGTATGACACATCTAATGAATTAGATTAAAATCAACTTCACAACGGGGTAACACCAAATTCAACAGGTTGACGCTATATATGCTGTCATGGATTACGTTATAGAAACTAGAGTGGGAGAAATTTGAATTGCCTACAGAATAATGTAGGATTCTTTCAAGTGCGCATGCGCAGTCCATGAAGCGTTGTATGTGGTGGAAAATGAGCATGAGACTCCCCGAGGCTCTCTTCCTTTCCTTTGATTTTATCCTACTATTACATCCTTCCAAATTAATTAAGTATATAGTTACATTTAACACAGTAGTGCGGTAAACTTGTGTAGCCTGTCGCTGACGGTGACGCTAGTTTCTATTTTCTTTTCCTCAGCATTTCGCCGAAGCACAAAGAGAGCATCTGAACAGATAAAGCAACCAGGAAGTGATACAGCAATTTAATCTTTGCTACCATGGATATTTAACAGATAGCCATGTCTGTTATGCAACTACTGGGCACCACCCTAGGAAATGCGACCGGGCTCATAACTGTCCTAATTTGTGTCATTGCAGCGCTTTTGCATTATTTCGACGACCCTGATCCGGTGAAATACACCAGGTAATGAACAGCGGTTAACGCTATCTCCCTAGCTTTTCTGCCAGCTAGCTAAACATGACACATAACGTTACAAGCGTTCATAAAGAAAAGCGTTCAAAACACCAATTACATGTCGCGTAATGTTGCCAAATGCAAATATACCAAGGTAATGTCTAATGTTGGCTACAATGGTCCCATACCTGTGGGACACCACTGTTTACGTCGGAGAGAGATAACCTACGAACCTAATCAAAGAGCGAACGTCAAACCAAAGGGCAGTGGAAGTTAGGATTTCTTTTTTTAAATAGTACATACTTACCCTGTAAAACAAAAATACGACTGGATTCGGAATTATATGCATTCTCTCATGAATTCGTCATGAATTGCATACTATTTTTTAATAATTAACACACTCAGTTACTACCAATATCGAAACATTGCTGTCAATTTCCCTCTGTCCTAACCATAGACTGAATAGTAGTTTATTATTGTTAATAATTTACAGTATATGGTCCTAACACAGTACTTGCGTCCGTCTGAAGATGGCACTGCTTATCATGATAGAGCAGTCTGAATTTCCTATTTATGCCCAAATGAGTACGTAAAAACATGCTTTATGCCAAAATCGAAAAACAATGTTTGCACAGCATGTTTGACATTGCAACATTCATATTAGGGGTGTACGATTCAGAAAATGTCATGATTCGATTTTGATTCCGGTTTTTTATTCAACAAAGATTCTTGATTCAAAAAACGATTCACAGTATGTAAATGTAGTTACTTTTCCTATGTATGGCTGTATGTATGTATTTATGTTTTATTAATGTGGATTTGATTGTTATTTCAACATTCTGTTATCATGTATGTGTATGTTGTGTGGGATGTCTTTAAGCAACTGGGACCTTGAATTTCCCCTTGGGATCAATAAAGTATCTATCTATCTATCTATCTATCTATCTAT
>NC_045733.1:29235364-29258658 GCF_008692095.1 Etheostoma spectabile | reverse complement strand
ATCTATCTATCTATCTATCTATCTATCTATCTATCTATCTATCTAAAATGTGATTGCAGTTGACATACAATAAAAACTTTTTTTTTTTTAATATGACTTGATTTTTGGAATTCTATGAATCACTTTTGATCGGTAGAGCTTGAATCGTGATTCAAATATGAATCGATTTTTTTTGTTTTTTGCACCCCCTTAATTTGTATATTTACCATTGGTCATTTTTTTGGGCACACAGCATGGCCGAGGACATGAAGACTCTAGAGGAAAAGTTCCAGCAGCAAAATAAAAGCTGCTTCATCCTCGGTGCCTCTGGGGAAACGGGCAAGATGTTGCTTCAAGAGCTGCTGGAGCGCAACATCTTCTCCAAGATTACTCTCATCGGAAGGAGACAGCTCACCTTTGAGGACAAAGCATATGCAAACCTGGTCAGTGAGTTAATTCTCTGCTTAGTTGTTGTTAATTATGTTGATAGTGACATTCTTATGTCTTTTATGCCTCCAGCTACAAGAGGTGGTCGACTTTGAGAAGCTTGACGATTACGCTGCAGCCTTCCAAGGCCATGATGTTGGCTACTGCTGCCTGGGAACAACCAAAGCAAAAGCAGGGACTGTAAGTTAAACTTTATAAATCCATATCTGGATACTTCACTGTTGAATCAATTAAGGTTTTACTGTAGTAAAACTACTGTAGCACACAATAACCAAAATATAGTATACAGTATCTGTACTGTACTCATAATGTTTTTCTTCTTTTTTTTTATTTTATAGGGATCCCATTAAAATTTTGTGGAAACACTTTTGTTTTTGCCCCCATTTTCATGAGCTGCACTCAAAGATGTAAGACTGTTTCTAAATGGTAAATGGTGGTCATACCAAATACTGACTGTTTTTTGGACCCCCCAGTTCCCCCCAATACAGATGTGGCATTTCAAGATGCTGTCTAATCAGCATCTTGAAATGCCACACCTGTGAGGTGGACGGATTATCTTGGCAAAAGGAGAAGCACTCACTAACACAGATTTAGACATTTTTGTAAACCCTATTTGAGAGAAATAAGCCTTTGGTGTACTTAGAAAAAGTCTTTGAGTTCAGCTCATGAAAAATGGGGGCAAAACCAAAAGTCTTGCGTTTATAATTTTGTTCAATGTATATACAGTATATTCACATTAACGCATAGGTTGTTGTTCCATTTCAAATTCTTTTTTTTTGTGTGACCAAGACACAGGATGGACCAGCTATGTAATAGTGTTGCTTTTTCTAAATTAACTCAAACATGTCTTTAGCATTCTGCCATTTCTTGCCACTAACTGGCAAACATCTATGGCTATACCAATATATCATAAGCTTATACTGGCCACTTTATCAAAGCAGCAGTCTTTAGCTTTACACATATGGAGGAACTGTATGAAAAGAGAGTGCAACAATAATCACAGCGTTACCTCAATATTAATATGTTAAAAATGATGAGCTTGTGTTTGTCACATTTAGTCAAATGTTGTTGTTTTTTATTGTTCTCAGTTATTAATATCTGGATATGTGATAGATTCTGGGAAAGATTTACTTGTCACTTTGACTTAACTGAAACGATTAAGTATATCAATATGATCATTTTGTCACACTATTATTATATTGAAATATCTTGAAGAATTATTGTCCAGTCAAAAATAATGTTACATTATTTATTTACAACATTATTATCTGACTTAAACAAATCAACAAATAATTAATTAGCTTAATTCTTTGGCAGACACCTGTTACTGTTAATTGCATTCAAAATAAATCTTCTGTTTCTTCTCTTTGTTATTTCAGGAAGGATTCATCCGCGTTGATCATGACTATGTTCTAAAATCAGCAGAGCTCGCCAAAGCAGGAGGCAGCACCCAGTTCCACCTGGAGTCCTCCAGAGGAGCTGATAAAAACAGCAACTTCCTCTACCTCAGAGTCAAGGTATCGGTATTGTATTTCCTCCCTCTACTGCATGCCACATACTGAAGTCTTTTATTTCTTTTAACTGAAGTATACCTGTGTATATCACTGAACGATAACATTTGGCAGTCACTGAAAGATCAACATGAAATGTGTTTTTTTTTTTTCCTAGGGACAAGTGGAAGCAGAGATTGAGGCGCTGGGTTTCGACAGATTTGCCATTTACAGACCAGGGTGAGCCATCTGTCTATCTATTTACTCAATTAATAATCAAATAATTTTACTTCCAAATCACCAAATGAGACACTAAAAAATACAAACATGAATACATGATGTACAGAAGTGTTTTCTTATTGAGAAACTGTTAAACCACATCTTGTCAACTTGACCAATACCAAATATTTGCACAGATGTGCGTGAGAATATGCATCCTCTTCCAACTAAACTGCAGTCAGCTTTGTTAGGCGTGTGACATTATCTAAACACACAAAATGCAATGGATTGTGGGAATGTGGAGAGGGATAATTACATCTGATAGCTGCTTGTAGTTCATAATGCTGAGTGGAATGACGAATTTTTTTAGATGTGTGGATTGTCAGACTGTAGTCTTTTATAAAGTCTTAGTGTATGGTCGGCATTAATTGATACTAGGGATGCACCGAATCCATATTTTTGGGGTTTTGGTCAAAGAAGCCGAAACCAAATACCAAATCCTACTCCCATCCTCAGTCCATTAACACAGTAAACATACTAATGAAGTAAACAATGTCCACAGCAGTGCATTTTTCATTTAATTTTAACTGTAATGATCATAAGATTTTAGCTGTGACTTGCCGTACCTGAAGTTGCTCCATTTTGGCCGCTGTCTGTAGATTACTTCATGCACAAGTCGTAATCTTTCGGTTGTTTCACACGTAAATGTTTCAACAGCGGCAATGTTGTGTAGTGTTTAGGGGCCTTGCCACCACAGTGTTGCAAATGGAACATGCAGCTGGACTTGAATTGCCCTCTTTTGACGGAAAGTACTGCCACTTTCTCTGCTCATGAGTTCCATTTTTTACTTTCTCAAAGCCTGCTGCATTGAACGGTCCACTAGGCCTGCACGATTAATCGTTATAAAATTGAGATCTAGATTCACCCTGTTCACGATTGCATTTTTAAATAAATTATTATTTTTTAAAATTGGTTCTCATTTAACTTTACAAGCCAACTGCCTCACAAATGCTACTACTTTCTTCTGAGTTTTAAACAGACCGTATAAAATAGGTTTTAAAGTGCTCCAAGCGCTGCAAAGCTCTCCGTTCTCTTCATTGAAGCCTCAGTGTTTACAGGCTCGTGGTGATGGGCAACGTGCTGTAGGTGCAAAAAAAAAAAATCTGTTTGGTTAAAATTATTGAGTAAATGTCATTAGGTTTCGTCTTCGTCAATGTCTTTCATAGAGCAACGTTATATCTTTCCGACCCCGACATTCCCCGTAGAAGTGTATAATTCCGACATTACATGTAAAATTGAACACAACAAACAACATAGTCCATGCCACACACAACTGAGTAAGTCGATTGACTTTAAAAAGTTTGCCACTTTACTGGAACCAAAGGTCAAAACAGCTGTTGATGTCTGTCTTCTTTAGCCTGTTGGCTATTTAGGGTTTTCTCCTGGAACACGTCAAACACATTCTGCACTTACTGCGGCGTCTTGTGTTGACTGTTTACATACCTCTACTCATCATCATCCTCATCATATGTACATTGTTTGTACTGGTGTTATTGTTGAATACATTGTGAATACATATTTCTAAAATTGTATGATGTTTTGAGTTATTATTACACAATACTTTTTCTGACCTTTTCGAACCCCCTGACTAATAACCCATATTACAAAAAAGACACTAAAACTAAGCATTTTCAAAAAATAAAAAATAAACTAAACTAGCAAACCCACTTTAAAAACGAATTTAAAACTAGTTGAGCTGAATTTGAAAACAAAAAGTTAAAACAAAACTAAAAAAATGAAAAATGCTAAACTATTATAACCTTGTTTTGGTAATGCCAATTTGTTTTGTCATGGTCAAAAACATTGTGGCAGAGAATCGTGATATCAATTCTAAGAAGAAGAGCATAAACAATACGCTTTACTAATGTTTCATGGACTGGGATTGAGGTTGTGTCGACTCCCCTGCTGCTTATTTTTGGACAGGTTACGACTACTCCATCCAGTAAACAAGGCACTCGTGACACCATGCGACTTTTGTTAGAAGTGACATATTGAGAATCAATGTTGTTAATTACCACAGTGGAGGAAAGAAATACATGTCAAATCTACAGTATGAAGTGGTTGTTAACCATCAAATAACTCAGCTCGATCTAATCGACCAAATCATCAGTACCTTTGTGTTTCTCTCCAATAGGGTTTTGTTGGTAGACAGGCAGGAGAGTCGGCCTACTGAGTGGCTCGCCAGGAAATTCTTCAGTGCTCTCTCTTCTGTGTCTTCTACGTCCATGGCCATCTCGATCCAAGCGGTGGCAAAAGCGATGGTGGCAAACACTCTGCTTCAACCCGAGCAGAAGACGGAGATCCTGGAGAACAAAGCCATCGCCAGTCTGGGAAAGAGCACAGCGAGAAAGCAGGAAACGAAGTGAGGTTAGAAACATATTACCCATTTACACTGATAACTAGGGCGGTTATACGGTTTACAGGGGGGGGTCTTAAAAATGGCAACGGTATCAGTTTAAATACAGTCATTAAAAAAAAATGCAATGCACTTATATAGGAGTAAATATTAATAAAATATTAAATTTATTTTATCTGATGTCTAAAAATGCTTACGTGTGGTTGTCATCGTCTGACAGTGTGGAGGTAAAAAAAAAAAGGGGGGGGGATAGCAAGTTGTTCACCAAGTGACCTGGTCTCGAAGAACAACACGACTTCTGCAGTTTTGGCAGCGTTTGGGGTTCTGACCTAATGAGAAGGGAGAGGTGTTTCTGTATTAGTGTTCAGTATTCAGTTTGTGAACGGTGGTGGCACAAGCCAACAGTTTGGTGACGCCGTCTAAGCCTTACGTCATAGTTTTTCATTAGTTATGGTAATACTGTATATCGCAGTAAAATAGGCAGGAGGTTTGACGGTATCAACATTTGGATACCACCCAACTCTACCGATAACACATGATCAAGCAATGTTTCCTGACATGGGACTGACCCATGTTGGACTCCACTCCAATCTGATGACTATGAATGTCAGTCCATTTACATTTAGACACAGGACATCACACAAATGGGTGTTTGCATGCTGCACAGTATTAATATTTGTTTATGGAAGCAATATTTAGTTTTCTGTCTCCATTTTAATGGTAATGCCTTAGTCCTGTTAACGTGAAAGAGACTTAAATGGCAGTGTGTACTCTTGACCTACTTTGAGCTTAGATTCCTTCATGTTTTGGCACAGCCCCCTTACGGCTGTGGTAAACATTTATAGAATGTACTCTCCTAACGAAATGCAAAACTGATTTAGCCATATTCCTTTTGCTCTAAAACTGTACCTGTGCAAAGTTAGGCCAATTCTTTGGACTTCAAACATTACTGTGCTTCTCTGTGTGACATGTCCCCAAACATTTTTCTTTTCAGGTAATTTCAACAGATCTACAGAGAGGACTATATACTACAAACACTATTTATATCATCATCATGATGTCAAAGGATTTTCACATTACTTAAAAATTGTATTGGGTTGCATTTATTGGGTCTTAAAATGATACTGTTATATTTTCATCAGGGAACTGTTGCAAGACCATTCGATGTGCACGTGTGCTCAGAGACAACCCACTAAACAACTGCCTTATAGTGAATGCTTGAATTTATTTTACACTAGATTAAAATATTGGATGTCTTTAATCTTTTCATTAAAATATGAATGTTTAACTGTGCGTGTGTGTGTTTGATTTCGGTAAACATTTCCATAATGACTATCCACATAAATATAAATATCTGATGTCTACATCTGTGCGGCATACACTGCACGCATAGATAATACCTATGCTTTGTTATATTACAGGTAAGTAACAGTGTTTGTTTGGATGGATTTAACAGTATCTGAAACATGCAGACACAATGCTATCTATTGAAGATATGATTTTCTGTTTGAAATGGGATACCAGCAATGCAACATGTTTATATGAAATTGGTGAATCAGGGTTTGGTTAGTAATTTTGTCTACATGTCTCTAAAACAGAATTATGATCCTAGAAGTTATGAATTTAAGGTGTTAACTGCTATACAGCCAGTTTGAGTCCATGATGAATTTGAACCTATGATCTTACTTTTCTTGGAGAATTTGTTTTCTTGTAAGACAAATCATGTGGGAACCAAGTTCAACTATGCATGTGCTAGCATGCAATGTCTAATATCTAGAATATGGTGTAAACCCTCAAACAACCTCTTGTTCAAACTACTCTTTTAAAATGTTTTTTCTGTGTGGCATTTTAGGCCTCTATTTGTAACAGGACAGCAAAAACACGAAAGGGGGGAATGACACGCGGCAAAGGGCCGCAGGTCAGAATCGAACCTGCGGCCACAGTGTCGAGAAGTAAGCCTCTGTATGTTGGCACGCGCTCTACCCAGGGACCTACAAACAGCTCTTAACAGCGTGTGTATTTCAGTTTGTGGGGAGACTTTGTGGATTGGTGTAACCAATATAATCAAACAACCAGTTCACAAATAAAGAGTCAAGAAAACAATACTTGACCAATATAGAAAGGGGACCTAAATATATGAATGGGAATGTATAGTTGTATGTTGATTATTTGGTTGTATGACTTACAATTTTTTATTTTAAAGATTAGTCTTTTTCCCTTCATTACTGACAGTGGAGAGACATGAAAGGCGGAGAGAGGGGGGATGAGACGCAACACAGGGCCGCAGGTCAGATTCAAACCCGGTGCCGCTGCAGGACTCAGCCCACATGGGGCAAGCGCTCTTACTGGGTGAGCTGAAAGCTGCTCCATGACTTACAATTTTTAAATGCTGCACTATGCATATATTAAATAAATATTACATATAGTAGTAGGGGCAGGACTTAATAAGCATTATGCTTCTGCCTGCTCCTTCTCAAACTCATCCTTTGTTTTCTTACTTGATGGATGTGGATTGATTTTCTATATGATTTTTTTAATTTGTGTTTTTATCAGATCATTTTTTCTTTTCGTTTTTTTATAGTGTGTTGATTGTCCAAGATACAACAAAACATAAAGATGGAATAAATGTGTACTGAAGGTCCAGACCAGATAATAAAATAAGACACAATCAAGTGGTGTCCCTAGACTTTATCTCTATTTTATGTTATTTTAACTTATTTCTTCCACTTTGCTGAATTTTATTTTTCCTATTTTGTTTTGATATATATTTCATTGCTCTGTAAAGCACTTTGAATTTGTCTTTGAGATCTGATTTTCAAATACACTCGCCCATTCGTTCCTTGACCTAGCAGCGCCGCCTTGTGACTGAATGTGGTAACAGCAAATGTACGGCAGTTCAAACAGTCTATGGGTTGAATTAAGAAAAAAAATAAATTAAAAAAGCTTTGTTTGTCTTATCTATTTTAAACCGATGTTACCTCATTGCTGCCCAATGCTCTGTTGCTCATTGCATGTTTGATTACTGATCCTATGTGATGTAAGGTGCCATTGAGTGCCATTACAGGCACCATTAAATAAAATGTATTATTATTATTAGTATTATAAACAATTAGATGCTGATGGTGTTTCCTCAAAACTTATTTTACCTGTAAGCACATAAGGCTAAGATTATAGAACCAGCGTTCTAAAATTATTATTCATATTAGGAATAATAATGGTAAACTTGGAGGTAGAGGTTAGCAGATGACTGTGGGTCTGCATAGAGTGGAAGATCTAGTGTGTTTAATGGGCGATAATACAATTAAAATAGCCTGTTGATCTGGAGGTGTCATACTCATCCCCTGCTTGGGCAGATGACGTGAAGCGCCGCTGCGTCATAAATTAAACTTTGGCGACATCTCGTGGTGTTCCTCTGGAAGTGCCTCTACTGACCATATCGGCCCGCCCCTTCTTTACGTCACCTAACGTCACCAGGAAGTCCACTGAAACCAAGGCGACATCATGGCAGAATACACAGACCCACGTGAGTGTGGTAAGTAGCACATTTAAACCACCAAAACTGTAACTGTTAAACACGAAAGTGCTTATTTTGGCTAGCGACAATTTCCATTACGTATACAGTTAATGAACTTTGACTTGTGTTGCGTCACACGACGCGTTAGCGGCCCTTTTTGCCCCGCTGTAACGTTAATGCTACTTTATCTGGGCAATGTTATTAGCTTTAGCTACTTCGTCACTGCAGAAGTGACTCACGTAGCTACATGCAGCTGTAATAAGGGTTTAACTTTGACAGACGGCCATGGAGTTGCTGACGAGATGCCCGAGCTCTCTGACGAAGATGATGAAGACGTTGACAATGATGAAGAGCAGTGGATGGAGGATGAGGAGGAGGAGAGTCAGACAGCTACCGTTACCTGTCTGTTCTGTGACAGGTGACGTGACTTTGCATTTTGACTTAGTAGTATCCGAACGGTGCCTCTTCACTCTCGCTAGGTGTTTCTATTTAAAAGCTCAAAATCAGTCTAGAACAGGGGTCTTCAACGTTTTCCAGGCCAAGGACCCCCAAACTGATGGCAAGATGGAGCGGGGACCCCCTAATTATATATATTGTATAAAATTGTGTTATATCAAACTGGTCCTATAGTGCCATGTGTGCATTGATGACTGAAAGACATCTTCTGCCTCCATTTATCTGTTTACTACAGTGTGTTGAATTCATGTTAATGTGTATTTAAAGACATTTCAATTAGTGGAAAAAATTGCAGGGGGGGGGGATATAAAAAAAAGTCTAATCAACCAAAACTTTTGCGACCCCCATGCAGTACCTCCGCGGACCCCCTAGGGGTCGCGGACCCCCTGTTGAAGACCCCTGGTCTAGAAGATTAAGATTATTTTGGGAGGATTGAGAACAGATCTAACTAGGTGGGGTTTTGAGTGGGGTTTTGAAAGAGGGGACTGAGGGAGAATATCTGAATATCTGTTGGAGAAGAGAGTTCCAGAGTGAGGGGGCACTAATGGGGAAGGCCCTGTGCCCCCTGGTCCGCTGCTGGGACCGGGTGGAGGAGGTTGGGGGTGTGCAGGTAGGAGTATGTCGGTGCAGGAGGTCAGTGAGGTGGGAGGGAGCTTTGTAGGTAATGAGGAGAGCACAACTGAGACTCTGATTTTGAAAGATTAATATGTGTAAGCTTATACATTTCAACAAACCAGATTTTCCTAACTCATTAGTAACTTGGTTTTCAGGTTGCTGAGCTCTGTGCCTGCCACCCTGCAGCACTGCACAGCAGAGCACCAGGTCAACCTAGTAGACTTGATAAGAAAACACAGTAAGTAGACACAGATGCTCCCTGCATCACTTAAGAACCATAGGATTATTGAGTTTTGTTAAAATGGCTCACCCTATTTTTCCTTATTAGATCTAGATGACTACGGTTACATAAAGATGATCAACTACATACGATCAACAGTAAGTACTGTCTGTAATGAGATGGGATTCAGTAATCACACCACATTGTTACATTTCTGTTGTTCTGGCTTATAAAAAGTGCAATCGGATTGATGGATATTTTTATGATTTGATATCTTTGCTTGTAGAAATGTGTTGCATCCTGCCTGACGGGGCTGCCAGACGCTCCCTTGCCCTGGGAGGGCGAAGAGTTCCTGCGACCAGTCGTACAGGACGACCCTCTGCTGCAGACAGGTAACAGCAACTGCTTCAAGTTTCATGCCACAGATTTTTGTTTTTACATTTTTGAGTAACTGACTGCAGTTTGAGTAACAATCTCGACCAATATGGTGGTCTTGTCAGTAGGGCTGTACTAAATGCAGTTTTTGTTTTTGAATGAAGCTAATTATGTCTATCATCACACTAAAAAAATACAAATTCCTCAGAAATACTGACTTTTATTAAATACATTTTCAATATTTAACTCTTCAGTATTATAAAACATAAATACATATTGGCTTTCGGCAGCAGGCTGATCCAATTGGGGCATAAAATCATGGCAAAATACCAATCACGCCTTTAGACTTATAGAAACATTATGCTACAACAAGAAATGTCTGGATCTCACGAGTCTGAAGCAATCTTACACGGCCAATAAGTGGAATCTATTTCTACAAAATGGTATAATACTACAAATATTTGTGTAGCCTAATCTGCAACAGTGTAGAAATACCAGGTTTAATAGACATGCAATTGACATACAAAAAAAGTAAATAAAGCATTTGAATGTCAACGTTATGAAAAACCTTCAAACTGTACAGCCATAGTAGTTGGACAAGTTTTTAGATTTTAAAAGCACCTGATGGAACTGGCTTGTAGGTCACTCACAATCACAAACCCACACGCTCACATTGATCAGGCTGATATTTGTTGGTATTTGTTTGTCCTGGGTCTCAGCTGTGGTCCAGAGGAGAGAAGTGTAAAGGGTTCTGTAGGCTTCACAAAATAATTTATGGAATTTTATCGTACATTTTTTTAGCAGATTTCTGCTGTAGCAGTGTTTAACTTACCTGCAATCAGTTATGTTTCTCAGAATCCTTTTAAAAAGCCCTTAGACAAGACGCAGGATTTAGTTTTGCATGTACAGTGGCTTGCATAAGCATCCATGCTAAAGTTGATTTAAAAGAGGAATAAAAAAACATCTTTTGGAAATTGATCTTAATGCCTTAATTAAATTTTTTTTTGGGAAAATCCCACCTTTTAAGGGCACGAATTTTCTTTGTGAATGAGTAATGTATCTGGAATAAATAAATGTTCTTCCTTAAAATACAGGGGACATTATTTTTAAAGACCAGTTATTTAATGGATCCAGGACACTATGCATCCTGACTAAGTTCCATTGGCCTTTGGAATTAAAATAACCCCACATCATCACAAACCCTTCACCATGCCTAGAGATAGGCTTGGTGTTATTTCAGTTATCTTAATAGCTGGTTTGCATGGAGAGATGATCTCATGGAAAGTTCCCCATGCCAATCTCTAGGTATGGTAAAGGGTTTGTGATGATGGGGGTTATTTTAATTCCAAAGGCCAAGGGAACTTAGTCAGGATGCATAGTAACCTGGATCCATTAAATAACTGGTCTTTTAATAATAAAAAATCTGCCTGCCTCTATGAGAATTTACCATAGGGGTGTCTATTCTCATTCTCATTTTGAGGAAGAACATTTATTTATTTACAGTACATTATTCATTCACAAAGAATATTGGTGTCCTTAAAAGTTTGGATTTTTTTATTTATTACTCTTATTAATCAACCTAAGCATGGGTGTGTAAACTTATGCAAGCCACTGTAGGTGCAGCATTAGTGGAGTGAAGTGCGACAGATATTCCAGTTGAGCAAATGCAGGAGTGACCTGCCTGTTTCAGTCCCCAGCCGGGCTCTCTGTGCCTCCTCTGCAGTGTATTTCTCCCTGTATGTTTGTTTAATGGCAGCTCCACAACAAAGCCCTTGCTCTCTGATGATATCTGAGCTTATGCTCCATTTGTAGCTGCTGAAAATGTGTCGCTAAAACATGTTTTGCCATATCTGGCAGAAATCAAACAAGCACGCCAAACCAAACCAACACCCATTTCTTTCGTAGAGTTATTTTTTTTTATAAGGTTCAATTAAAACACTGGAAGGTGTTCCTTCAAGGAAAACATTTTGTGCAGCAGCCATTTAAAATACAACCGAAAACAGGCAGGGCATGAATACACAAAATATATACAATATGTACTATTTATTATTGCATGTTTACCCTGTTAGTCACGATGTTGAGCCTATATGTTTTACGCCTGTTTGTCTTCCCCCCTCTGTGTTTCTCGCAGACCCTGAGGAGCTCTGTGAGGGGGCGAGCCCGTCAATGTGCCCATCGTCTGGGGCAGAGTCCCATGATGCACTGCAGCAGAGGGCACAGGCCGCTGAAGAGAGAGCCCGAAGCTCAGAGGAGGCCCTGGCCAGAGCCATGGATGACCTGCACAAACTCAAGTCCGTGATGTTTATGCATTTTCATTTTTTTTCATAACTACTAAATTTGAAATGGTAGTGTATCAATTTATTTCATGTTTATCTAGATTTGTTGTGGGAGCTTGCAGTATTCTTGGTGTGTTGCTTTGCGGTTGCGCTACCCCCTGAGGCCAGCAGGGGGACACAGTGAACCCGGTATTGTAGGAACACCAACTAGAGTACCTTGTGGAAGAAGTTTGGAGGAAGGGGAAAGATAAAAAGCAATGGGAAAATTCCACTGCAGCATGGAGGTTAAAGTGAGTTGGGAGGGGGGGGGAGACAAAAAGGGAAAATTACAGAAAGAGTGAGGTTTTTGATGGAGGGGGGTTGGAAGAGAGTTAAAAAGATTAATGCCTCCCATCTTCTCCATTTACTGCTACGTCCTGCATGAAGGTTGTGTGTGCTTTCTGCTCTCTGGTTGGTGCTTTTGTCCCATGTCCTAATATTAGAAGTTAACCGCAGATCTGTCCGGTGCTCTTTCAGGCTGCTGGCTCAAGGTTTGGTACTGAACGCAGAAACCAGCAGATCTGGAAACACGGGCGCTGTGGCCGAGCTCCGGGAGGACGAGGACGAGGCCTACTTCAGCTCATACGGCCATTATAGCATCCATGAGGAGATGCTGAAGGTCTGAGTTGCACATGCACGCACACACGTACACACGTACACACACACACACACACACACACACACACACACACACACAACACACACACACACACACACACACACACACACTCTCTCTCTGACCAGGCTTGCAGGTCTCATTACATTCTTATGAGTCACTTCCCCCAGGCGCAAGTGTGGGTTCATCAGCGTACGTCTTGGCTGAAAGATTTCCATGTAGCATGTAAATGAAAATGATCATCTTTATGCACACATTGATACTGAGGACAAGACATTTTCTCAAAAGTGATAAATCAGCAATAAGTGCAGCGCTCTCATGTGAGACACCAGCAGTGCTGCTGCATGGGGGTTGCTTGTGGATATAAATTTTTACGCTGCTCAAATGCTGAAACCTGAAAGTGTCAGCAAGCTGTACATAGGGGTGGGTGTGGGGGGGGGGGTCAGCTCTGTCTCCTCCCTTCCTGTTCTACTTACCGCAGTGCTTAGACATATTCCTGTTGGCTGTCCTGATTGGTGCAAAGCACTGTTAAGTTTTGCGTCGTGTTGTGCGTCAGGCTGTAAACTCACCAGAGCCTCAGGAAAGCAGAGAACACGTGATTTGGGGGGGGGGGCTTTGCGGTAGAATGTGGTCAACTCTTTCACAAGTCGGCGTGAGTGCATCACCTTAGACGCCCACACTGTGTGTGTGTGTTGTGTGTGTGTGTGTGGTGTGTGTGGTGTGTGTGTGTGTGTGTGTGTGTGTGTGTGTGTGTGTGTGTGTGTGTGGGAGAGTGAAGAGGGTCGTGATTTCTGAGTATGACGTGAGTTAGACGTAAGTCTCTACCGTATAAAATGAATGATCTTCTAATTTGTCACTGATTAATAAAACCAATCATTCAGTGTGACGTGAAGGAGGTGAGAATCTTTTTAATGTAAACTGGCCACACTTTGTTTGCTTTTCAGCTCACCTTTGAGATTTAGTGTAAAGTTTCGGTGTGCCGTCGTGGTTCAATCTGAGGCTTGGACTCGTTTTTTAATCTGCAATTATAGCTTTTATTGCAAATGTTCAATTAAAGAGTGATTGGTTGCTGTAATCTTTCATCCCTGACATGGTTGGAGTGTAAATGATGGGAGACAAAATCAACACATGACAAGAAGTCCTTGTTTGCTGCAAAAATGCGTTCAAAATAGGTCTCCACGATTCAGGGAAAAATATGAATCACAAATTTAAAGCTTAGAATTGGTATCACGATTCTCTGCCACGATTTGTTTTTCACAAAGTGTGATGTTTATTGCACACATGAACCATGACAAAACAAAACTGATTGGCAGTACCAAACAGACTTTTGGCACCCATAGCACGTTGCACATCACCACAAGCCTGTAAACACTTAGGCTTCAATGAAGAGGAGGGAGAGCATTGCAGCGCTTGGAGCACTTTAAAACCTATTCTATACAGTCTGTTTAAAAATCACAGAAGAAAGTAGTAGCGTTTGTGTTGCACTCAGCTCGTAAAATTAATTGAGAATCAAAGTAAATAAAAAATAAAAAAGCTATTTAAAAATTAAATCATGGGCAGAGTGAATTGAGATTGCGATTTTACAGCAATTAATAGTGCAGGCCTAATTTTAAAAGTATAACTGAGGCAACAAATTTGACCTAGTCAAATATCTTCTTAAAGATCCAATAGGTAAGACTTTTAACACTGATAATTTGTCATATTTGCTGAAACTGACTCAATATTCAAGTAGAACTACATAAAGCAGGTAATTTAAAAAAAATCCAGCTCCTCTGGCACCACCTACAGCCTGTAGTGGGATTTGCAATAATCCACCACTCCGTGTTCAGAACCTCCAGTCCAGGCCAGGGGAGGTGTCTGTGTGTCAGTCACTGCTCATGCTCACGCATTCATCCTCGTTCAGTCCTACCTACGGCACCTTTAAGTTATGGTCTTTTCGTTTGTTTTACTGGCCCTCTGCCACTTATTAGTAAGGAAACACTGTCCGGCCAAACACACAAGGGGACGGACAAAAGCCTGTAATTCTTTTAATGTACACATGGGCATGTAAGTTTTGTATTAAGATAGATTTGGACACATATGAACCTATCCCTGACAATAGTTAATTTGCAGCTGCAGTGTTGGTAAAAAAGATAGCAATTAAATGTTTTCCCAAATCCTTCATCCAGAACTTTTAACTGATGTTTGATATTTTTCTACAGTATAATTTTTTGTTATTATTTATTATTTTTTGTGTTTTCATGGTCTTTTAAGGCAACGTCATAGTTGAATGACTGAAATACCAGAGCTTCTTTGACTGTTTACAATGAACAATGAATAAGTCTTTGGTTATCATAGTCCCATTGCTAATGATTTTTTAAATTGTAAATATCTTCCTAGAGCAAACTATTGAATAGAACCTCCTCAATTCAATGGTATCTTGCACCAAGGCATGTTTCTGTTATTTCAATAGATTTTGTAGCTTTTCCTCCAGAGAGGAGTTGCTGGGGTTTGTGGGCAGATTTGATTGGCAGGTTAATTAGCGAGTCCTGACCTGGCCTCCACTTGAAATTTCAAGGTCCCTCCCAATTGTATTTATCCCATAGATTTGCTCTGGATTTTCCAAGAATCCCTTGCAGTCTGTTTTGATCTGCTGTTATCTGCGCCGGTGTAGAAAAAAAGCTTTACATGCCATGCTCTGAGATGTTCTGTCCCGAGGGGGCTGATAAGGCCCATGTTGAATTAAACTTCACAACATAAGCATCCTAATACAAGCAGCTGAAAAAACGCAAATTATTTGCAAAAGGTTAGACTCCCTTAACCCTTACAATCCGTACACTTTAACATTTTATATTCTTTTAACTCTTTTTTTTCTCTTCTTTTTTACTCAAGAAAAGTTGGTGTCCACGTGTATCGGTCTTCATCTGTGAATATTCTCTCCACAGGATAAAGTGCGCACGGAGAGTTACCGTGACTTCATGTACCGCAACCCCGAAGTGTTCAGTGACAAGGTGAGCCGGCTGAAGAAATGTAAACAGATATTGTTTATTATGGTATGTATACAGTATTTGCAGAGTAGCTGATTTAATGTGCAGCCAGGCCTATTAATAGAAATAGACACTTGCATTTTGCAGGAAAGACATTAGTAAGGTGATTTAAAACACAGTGTGACTTTATTAGCTTGAATGTCGACTGCAGAGCGCTGATAACAGACACATGCAATCCACCACCAAACCCATAACGGCCCCCACCCCCACCCCTCCTTCCCAAAAACCCTTCCAACTCGCCCCCACCCTTTCTCTTTACCATTGCCGTTAGTAGCTGGAAGCAGTGGCCTGTATCATGACCATCCATTATATGGGCGGCTGCCGGTTAGTGCTGGGATGAGGCTGCAGAGGAGGGAGCAGGTTTTGTTGATGGGAACGTACATTTCCCTGTCACAGCGAAACGTTCAGGCGAAAGGGAAGTGTCACCTTCTACAGGAAGCGCTAGAACAAAACGGGACATTCTTGTTTCAGTACTGTAAAGAGAGGGAGTGGCTGAGCAGTACAGAAATATGGAGAAAGACATGAGAAGTTGTGCATTGTGTAGTGTCAGCAGTGTGTTGGCGACCCTCTGTGAACCCATTAAGGCAGCGGTGCGCTTACCAGGAGGTTAAAGCCTTAAAAAGAGACACATATAAACACGGTGTTACATATAGAGACGTGTACAGTCACTGCAGCTGTGCCTCGGCCATTAAACTCCAGTCGGGGGCAAAGACGAAGAAATTAACTGTAACCTATGGGAACCTAAAATAGAAGTTTTTCCAACAATGGCGTGTTGGAAAATTTACTTGAGGGTGCTGTTTAATCAGTAAAGGTGCTGAGGACAGCATGCATACACATTCAGACCTTTCACATGGATGACCTGATTTCCAGATGTTAGTACAACCGGCTGTAATGTCATGTTGAGTAGATTTATGAAGCATATGCATTATGCTCTAGGTATGAGCATATATTTTTTTCTGCATAGCAAGTGTTGCAGCTCTTCCTAAAAATAAAACTGTCAAGTTGTGGAAGACCGGCAACCAGATAACCTCTTAAATCTTATGAAATTTGGTCAAAAGCTATTTTCCCATCAGTTGTTATCCACTTGTAAATTGCTAACAAATGTTTGGGTGATAACATACCTTCTCCATAACTGTAAAAAAACCCAAAAAACAGCTGTGGAAGAAGTTTTACCAGACAAGAATCTGATAAGCAAACGTATTCACTCCACAATGTTTCCAGCCAACAGTTTTATTTCCCTTCAAATGAAGCTGCCTGAAATTATATTCAAATTACCCCCCCCCCCCGTCATGCAGGTGGTGCTCGATGTGGGCTGTGGGACCGGTATACTGGCTATGTTCGCTGCCAGAGCTGGGGCCAAGAAGGTCATAGCAGTCGACCAATCACAAATCATCTATCAGGCCATGGACATAGTCAGGTGAGACACACACACTACAGGCAGTCACTTGTCTTCCAAAACCTGTTCCTCAGATATATATGGGATTTCATTTATGGTGCTCGCAGCAATGAAAAATGTGAAATTTAAAACTCAACTGCAACTCGTCTTTCAGTCGGCAGTTAACGGGCTAGCCGGAGTCGAGAGTTTTACGGGTCTTCCCTTTGTGTGCAGCACAGGATTGTGGGAGCAGAGGTCTGTGTGACCTCTAGCAACCTTTTATTTGTTGCAGCTGGTTGACTTCAATAGAGCTGCTGTCAGTTGCGTGGCCATAATGCACAGAATTTACACCAGCGGTCGGACTCATTCACGCCTCGCCTCTTCTCCTCTGCAGTAGCTACTGTCCGAGGCCTTCAGTCTCGCACACACACACATACACACCCACACACACATGTAAATGACCCCCTGTTGGTACATTTTTAATAAAGTCCTCAGTCCAATTTCAGTTGCTGTGTGTTTCCAGTTTTCCAGCAGCTGGTTCAGTGGAGTCATTTACCACCACCAGAGCCTCCACTTTCCCTACATCTACCTGCAACCACTTCCTCCATCACACCCCTGCCTCTAAAATGCATTTTTGAATCAGGGGCCATTATGACTGCTATTATTACCGTTATGTAAGAGAGTGTCGTATAAGCAAATCAACAGGGTTTGCTGAAGGAAAAGGATGTTTTAATTTTACAGCCCACTGACTCACTGTTGGAGTGTGTGTTGGCATGCAAGCCAAGGTTCGCCAGCGGTGAAGATTCAGCTAAAGAAAGACGTGTAACCCCCCCCCCACACACACACACATTCACACAACATTTACACACACACATACTGTACATACAGAAACACACAGAGACTCTTGTCCTTGATTTCATTTATAAATCTACTGTTTGCTAGGGTTGTGATTTTAAGGCCCTTTTTTCCTGTGTGTGTGTGTGGATGGCCGTTTCCTCTCGGTGTTAATATCAGGATTGTAATTAAAGTGGCTCCTGTTGGTTGGGCAGGAGCATCCATCTCCTGTCTCCACTCCGTCGCCGAAGTTTAAATGAAAAGCTAGATGTGACTTCCTTCCTTCACAGTCACGTCCTTAATGGATAATGTCTAAATACGTTTTTTTTAATGGCTGGAATTGATGGATTATCCAATAGAATGCTTTGAATTGTGACAACAAAGTGGAACAAAAAAACCTAGATAACAGATTTGTAGATAAGTGAAATTCAACTTTTTAATTGTGAAGTAAATATAGATTATCAGTTTGGATGTTTATCAGCCAATTATAGAATGCTGCTCAGACAGTAATACGCACTATGAATGCATGTACTTTAGGACAAATTGGCAAATATTCAAACATTTATTATTGAAGTTTTTGTCGTTCATTAGCCCAAAAACATGAGCAACATAAAAGTTAAGATGTTTTTCTTTTTGATTAAGTTCAATTGTTTAGTTAATTTGTTTTGATTCACGTAAAGGTTCCTGTTAAGTAATTTTAGAAACCAAAGGTAATTAGACACAAATTTCATTTATCTTCATTCTTTTTTTTCTTTGTACAAGTCCTGAAAGAAGCAATAAAAGATAATAGCAAAGATATGGCAAATTTTTCATGAACACACATACTACATACTCAGCGCAGCTGCTCATCCCACAAATGCCTTTTCTGTACAAATGGGGTACCATTTGAAAGGGAACTAAACAGGCTTTCCAACGGTATAACATTTATTACCAAAAAGACAAATTTCCTTACTTTTTGGGCTAAGTTTGTTATCAAAGATCCAAAAACAATATTGGAAATGTCTGTATTTTGAGAATACACATATACCTAAAGAGGCATAAAATGAAATTGTATGACAAAGACAACAAATATATACACTTATTATTAAATGTACAGTCCCTCTCACGCTCTCACACACACACACACACCTACCTCAAAGCCACACAGATGCTGACTCTCCCCAGAGTCCTGACATTGTCCTCTAAATTACCCCAATAATGAGATTACAGTGTTTCCCTCTCGTGAAAGGTGTAGGAGGTGGTATGGGGTTGGGGGTGGGGGGGGTCCTGGGAGGAGGTGATAGCGGCAGTTGCAGAGCAGCAGAGAGGGGAGAGACAGTTAAAGATAAGGATCGCTGCCACAGAAATGCACTCTGGGCCGCTGTGAGTAATTGTTCTGTCCTCAGTAACATTAGCTGTCATGATAATGGAATATTCACAGAGATTGATACCCAGACTGGCCGGTCTGAAAGGAAGGATCATTTAAACAGCAGCACTGATCTTACAATCCCTACCTGGGCCTGACACCTCTGCAGGCCCACAGTTACTCACTACACGGCTCAGGAAGACTGGAAGTATAACGTATTGTATGTGGACAGTTTGCTCAAAGCTGTATGGAAATTGCTAGCTGCACAGTGTGGATATACATCTAGGTTACGTCATCCATTTTGTAAAGTTTATATGTAGTTAATGTGACTAGTTACTTTAGCTTCAGTGACTTAAAGGCTTAAAGGATCAATGAGGCTTAAAGCTGCACTAATCACTATTTTTATATTAACAAGGGGTCAAATGACTGTGTAATGTGAAAGGGGTCGTTCTTGGGATGAACCGACAGAATCCCCATCCAACGCTGCAGTTCCCCTCAGCTCTACGGAGCGTTTTCAGCGGTTTATAGCTCATTGGTTTGGTTTTATGGCATGTAACGTTACTGTTTTGGCTTATTCTCATTGCTCTCACCAACCTCATTCCCACTCACAGTATACAGCTGTTTTTTGTGGAAAAAGCTCTGCTAAAACCACTGTGTTATCCAGCACCAAATGGCAGGCAGACAAAGTCTATGACCTGCTGGTTGAGACCAAACCAGAGCCAAAAGTAGAGTGACTAACTTAAAATTGACAAGTGAGCTGAAGCGGAGTATTGGTGGGAGAATCGGAGCAGCAGGTGCGGTATTACATTCCATTTATCGCACGTTGTGACGAAAAGAGAGCTGAGTCAGAAGGCAAAGCTCTCGATCTACCGGTCAGTGTTTGTTCCTACCCTCACCTATGGTCATGAAAGCTGGGTCATTACCAAAAGAACGAGATCCAGGGTACAAGCAGCCAAACTGAGTTTTCTCTGGAAGGTGGCCGGCGTCTCCCTTAGAAATAGGGTGAGAAGCTCGGAGTAGAGCCGCTGCTCCTTTGCGTCAAAAGGAGCCAGTTGAGGTGTTTTGGGCATCTGGTAAGGATGCCTCCTGGGCGCCTCTCTAGGGAGGTGGTCCAGGCACGTCCAGCTGGGAGGAGGCCTCGGGGAAGACCCAGGACTAGGTGGAGAGATTATATCTCCAACCTGGCCTGGGAACGCCTCAGGATCCCCCAGTTGGAGCTGGTTGATTTGGCTCGGGAAAGGGAAGTTTGGGGTCCCCTGCTGGAGCTGCTGCTTCCCCCGCGACCCGATGCCGGATAAGTGGATGAAGATGGATGGAGTGAGCTGACGCACAAAGTCAAATAAATGCTAATGTTGCTCTGTGTCTGTTGTTTGTCTAAATAGGTGACTGTGGTGCGTTTGCCATATCAACTTTATGAGATGATAATGAGTCAGTATTGTGTTGTTCCACTGCCGCTGCCAAGTGGGGTGGCAGTAGCTCAGTCTGTAGGGAGTTGGGTTGGGAGCTGAGGGTTGCTGGTTCAAAGTACAGTGTGTGGATTGCTGGAGAGATGCCAGTTTACCTCCTGGGCACTGGGCAGTGCCCAGGAGTGTTTCAGGCATGTGTGTAGTGATTACTAACAGTGTGTAAATTGTAATTTCCTCAATGGGGATAAAAAAATGATGAATTAAATTAAGTGGCCAACACATTCATTTTCCTATTTTATGACAGACTTTGGTTGCCATAATTGGGATTTGTGGTATCCACCTTTTGTGTGCGCCACAGCCGAACTACTACCCTATTCTTGAACCATTGGTTTGTCGGATGCTAGGTTTTTCTCAGTCATCTGACTTTTGCATGTTTCCCACAGGTCCAACCAGCTGGAGGACAAGATCACTCTGATCAAAGGCCGTATAGAAGACATCAAGCTCCCTGTGGAGAAGGTGGACATCATCATCTCAGAATGGATGGTCAGTACCTATTTACGCACACTTTTTACTCCTGAAGCCTCCTGAATTAATCAGGGAATGAAAAAAAGTTGTGGGGTGGTTGCGAACCCCCAATGATCAAAACTAACCAGTGACACCCAACCCAAAAACTTATATATATTATAATTTCCTTTAAATAAATAAAGACATTTGCACCATAAATGACAATGCAGAAAAGGCACAAATTGTTGCAGAAATATTCAACAGAAAGCAGAAAATTAAGTGTTTGACGCTCAAAATTTCAATTTTGCTCAAAAGGTGAGATCTTACCTCCACAATGTTGAATCCAAAGTTAGGGCCTTGGTCCAATGCATTAAAATCCATAGAAGATGTTTTACTTGTCAAAACAGGAACAGCACAGGTATAAATAGTTCTGTTAACAATGGCTTCCATTTTCAGTTGTTCATGAGTAACCAATATGAATGTTATTTGTTATACTGTTATAAGTCAACAGGTAGCATCTTGTTTTCGAGGGGGTCCTTAAAGACAAGAATATATAGTACATTCACAATTAGACAAGACAGTTAACAAAACAACTTGAGGGGAACTCAAGAAAAACATACATCACAGACATTCATACATACAAACTAAACTCACCATCACACAAAAAGTGATTCTTTAAATACAGTTTCAGTAGGTCTCTACAAATAAAGCTAAAGGAAATGCTACTCTGTGTCACAATTCGATTTACAGCTGCTGTGCATCTACTTTTTTGGCCTATTCTGAGGCCAATAACTGTGCTTACATGTATGGTGTGAACAGTCATTGAAATCTTCAAACACATACAGGCACAAATTGTAGATGCTCAACTTAATCACACATTGGTCTTTTACTAGCCAATGAGCGTGCAGAATCCAAGGTGCCAGTAGCAGTGATGCATGTTTTAAACATGGCTTAAAAGGGGCTAAACTCGACCATGAGCTTCTCTGAATACCTAAGCAGGAAGAGCAGTCTTCCTTTCCCTTGATGCCCATTTATCAGCAAGATTCTCTGTGACAATACAGGCGGGACGGCCAAAGTTGAACGCACCGCTGAAGTCATCCCTAATTCATGAGCATCCCGTATCTGTCCCCTCTCCACCTCCCCCATCCATCGTGACACCCCCGGGTCACGAGCAGGGGTCGCCAGCCAGAGCCTTCCCACCCTCTCACCAGGGAAATTGAAATTTGGTGGTTGACGTGCCAGTGGCATGGTGAAGGATAGGGGGCGTAATCTCTGATGACACCGGCTCACAGAGCGCTAATAAATCCAAGAATCCTCCAGTCACTTCTCATCATGGCGCCGATGGCACACATTTCTCAGAGTGGCCGGAACTTCAGAAGCTGGCCTCCAATCTGCCTGTAATAAATGGAAAAATGATCGTTGTCACGGGAGTAGGCTTTCTGCCCAGTGTAAATGGCTTCAGATGGTAATAAACTTTAATGGTTTTGTTATATAGTAATGTAGTAATGCCCTGCGGTAGTGTCTTATTACCGCAGGGCGAAATTGGAGATGTCATTGCTATAGTATTCATTACTAGTAGACATTCTTCGGCCTTTCATACTACTCGCTACCGTAGTTGCTCTTAGTGCTACGTCATCTTCAAACCCGGTGTCGCTGCTCCTCTCCCTGGTGCGTTCTACAAACATGCTGAAAGGCGCTTTTTGCGTCGCTTCTGACGCTGGCAGCCATTGTCCAAATGTCCGTTTTTTACGATTTCAGTGTGAGAACGAGTTGCTCATTACCCACTGACTCTAAAAACAACCTTTTTATCATAACATTAATTTCAAACGTGTTTTACTAAAATATAATTTGACCTCTCTTGTTGGTTCACAGAGAAACATTACTTATGTTTACCTCTTCTCTACCTCTTTTCTCTCAGCAAAATGAAATTGCTTAAAACTAAGATTAACCATAAAATCTGACATTTCAACCACTTTTCTAGCATCATCCATTCAAAATATATAGATTCAGTAATGACCTTTCAATTTAGTAGTTTTTACCATTACCTTACTGGATTCACAGGAAACGATTCTTCCATACAATCCGGCGTAACTTCCAATTTAGAATGGCCAATTTTCATGTATATTGTATGTATGTATGTAT
>NC_045733.1:29231521-29235354 GCF_008692095.1 Etheostoma spectabile | reverse complement strand
ATGTATGTATGTATGTATCTATATTGTATCCTAGTATTTCGTTTATATTTATACTCTGTGCTGTGTGACTGACGTATGTTTGCTGCTGTAACACCATCATTTCTGTCAGTATGTCTGTCTATTGGCTCAAATAAATTGCAGAGATGTACAGGAGGGAATTGGGTAACCAAGAATATATTAGCATCCAGCATTTTCTTCTGTGCAGAGAAGATGCAGGCTTTGTAATTCCTTCTCTGGTTTGTAGGAATATAGGGTTTGAAAAAAATTGAATTGGAAGCGGAAACTGAAAACATTTTTGCAAAGCTACAATCTTGTAGTTAGTCTAGGTACAAAATACAATATAACAGTCCGGTGAGTTTGTTGCCGTGGAACAGTGTTATTAATCAGAACTTTGTAGAATGAATAGGTCTACAAAACCATGCTCTGTGGATCGAGAGAGAGCTCTTCCGGCTTACTGTGGCAAAGAAAAGCATCACTCTTTAAAAAGAAAAAAGAAAAAAAAGAAGCAAAGCAGAAACTACATTTATCTATCATCACATGTGTTGTGATTGAAAATGTTGTTCCGTGGCCTGGAAAGTAGACTATATTTAGTGCAAGGCATTCACTGAAACATGTTTGGGGCTTTGAAAAGGTATTAATTTCAAAAACACTGAACAAATGCAGTACATCATTACAACTAGAAGTACAAGAATAAGAACAGAACAACAGTTTGTTATAACTTGAAAGTGTTTATTAGGGATATTCGCAATGAATTGACCAACTTTACTCCATAGTGCTACTTTGGTACCAATACGGGTGTCACGATTTTGAATCAAAATCAACCAAAATTAAGTCACAATCTGGAATTTCAAATATAATAAATGGAATTGTCAATTCTGCCACGCCCTCATGTTACGTCCGGTCAGCTTGACAAGCGGAAAAAACACACACGTTGCCTGCTCGAGGCAGACAGTAAAATTAAGCCCATTTCCTGATGGATTATACCACCACGTCAGTGTATGCGCTAATGAGCTAGATTACTACACACACAGTAGCAGAAGAAAACCAGCTACACACAACGGAGCATACGAGCCAGTGTTGCCAACTTAGCGACTTTGTCTGGCGACTTTCTGTAGAGAAGACGCCAATATTGTCCAGCGAGCATGCAAAGTATTTCTCTCCTGTGGCCGTCGAAACAGTCCCCTCTCTCTTCTCTTCTGTGACAGAGGAGCAGAGGAGCGGCCCCTACTCTCTCTCCTCCTGTGCAAGACCTGCTGAGCTGGGCTGGTTCCTGGGCCAGCCAGCCAGCCTTCTTTGAGAATTCTTTATTGATATCTCTATGGCTAAAGATTTCTCTTTCTTTCCGTCTACCTTCGGAAATAGCTTGAGACACTTAGTTGTTTGGAGGAGACTATGGACACGGCTGTTTTTTTGTTTGTTTTGTTGTGAACTTGAATGTCATCTTCAGTGAAGAAGACTGCAGTTACAAAAGAGAAACTAGATGGCAGGTTATTTTGATCCAGTTTCCAATTGACTGAAGTTATTGTTACAAGTTATTGTTACATTATTTTGTTAATAAATGTTTTAAATCTGACAATTTAGTGTTGTACACTGCAAACCTTGCGATTTTAAAATTAAAATTCTAGTCTTAAAATTGCATAGCAACTTGTGCTTTAAAAAAAAAAAAAAATCAAGAATTGAATCGAAAATGTAATCAAATCGAGGATTTGGAGAATTTTGACCCCCCCAAGGTACCTTTTTAATATTGCTCGATAAATTGTCTTCTAAATGGGTTAAACCTACGTACGTTTTCAAAGAGGACTGGCAGCGTCATATTTAAATACCGCTAAACACACTTTGCCTAACTTTGAGTGTCATGTGAAGTTATTTATCCAGTGTTAATAGAGATAACCTTTTAATTTGTATCAATCGTAATATGTTATTTACCTGACAATTAAGGCCATCATGGAAGAGGAAAAAGAGGATTAAATCACTGAAATCCAGCTGTCAGAGTTGTCCAGCTGAACGAGCAGACGGACCGTGGTTACAGGGGTAATAGACAGATGGGTGATGGATGTGGTGTCTCTGTGGTGGTGGTGGTGGTGGAGGAGAAGGGGGCAAATGAGTGTCTGTCTGCTGTAGCAGTGTTTGAGAGACTGCCTTTAGCGGCACCACGGCCATTTCATAACTCACAACATTGATCGGTTCTCTTTCTTAGCACACCGAAAAACAAACAAACAGTCCAGTGCAGATAAGAGAGTGGGGGGCTGCTGGGGAGGAGGAGAGCCAAGTCCCTTGAAAGGCCAAATAAAGATTGTCTGTCCAAGATCAATAACACAGGTGATGGGCCCGCTAGGTTGATGGTGTTTTAATAATACAGACACACAAATGAGGACGAGAGTAGACTGTCAGAAGAGAGTTGGCTTTAACAAACTTTTCTTACATAATACTATAGTCACCATTACAAACTGGAGCCTTAAGTTAAGTGTTTAAGAAAAACCACATGCTGGTGCAAACCCATAACAAGACAATATTGGAAAAGTCCAATGTGTTAACATGGATACAACTTTGCAGTTCTGAGTCTATTTTTGTAGGTACTGAATTTATTTTCCATACGTGTGTAAGTAATGATGGAAACATCATGATATCCATTCAATAAATCCAGCAGTTATAATATAGTTTAGATAGCAAGAAAAGTTTCAGCAGTGTTTTCTAGGAAAGTCTTGACGGGCACCAGAACAAGTTGGGCTAACTCATATGCATACGTCATTGTCATTTTCTAGCTTTGCTTTTTTCAACTGTCCAGAAACACATTATTTGTATCACATTCTCTCTGTGGATCTTCTTTTACATTGGCTACTTCTTCTGTCTATAGAGTGCATATGAGTTGATATGGCCGATTTGTATCCCACATTGATTGCCAGTCCCTTAGACCAGGGGTCTTCAATGTTTTTTAAGCCAAGGACCCCTTTAACTGAGAGAGATGGATCAGGGACCCCCTACTACATATATTGTATAAAAGTTGCAAATTAAACTGGGGCTACAATAATGTGTGGTCGGCGTTTATACATACCCATTTAGTGTGTAGAATACTAAGATATTAAAATAATAAACATACAGTTGTGTTCAGAATAATATCGGTGTTTAAATCCTTTAGAATAGCTTTTAATTCCATAATGTCAGTGCATTGAGAACACTGCACAGTCAATTCCAAATCAAAACTTGACCAAAATTGATCAAGTTTGTGTTATACCTTTTAATAGAAAGTGAAGAAAAAGGAATATTAGGCTGTTCAAAAAATAGTAGTATTTGCATTTTTTTTTAACAAACTTACTGTATAGACTGAAAAATGTCTTAAGGGTTTGCTTTACTTTGAATCACTGCACTAATATTTCACATCTGTCTTGCATGGAGTTGACCAATTTCTGGCACCTGTAAACAGGTATTCCAGTTCAGGATGATTGAACTACATTCCACAATTCCTTTGCGTTACTGGGTTTTGCCTCAGAAACAGCATTTTTGATGTCACCCCACAAGCGTTCTATGGGATTGAGGTCCGGGGATCGGGCTGGTCGCTCCGTGACATCAATCTTGTTCATCTGGAACCAAAACTTTGCCCACATACTGGTGTGTTCTGAGTCATTGTCTTGTTGAAAGACCCATTTCAAAGGCATTTCCTCTTCAGCATAAGACAACATGACCTCTTCAAGTATTTTGATGTATTGAAGTATGAGAAACATCCCCATAACATGATTTTTGCACCACCATGCTTTACTGTCTTCACAGTGTGCTGTGGCTTGAATTCAGTGCATGGGGGTCGTTGGACAAAGTGTCTGCGGCCCCTAGACCCAAAA
>NC_045733.1:29216847-29229347 GCF_008692095.1 Etheostoma spectabile | reverse complement strand
GGCAGTTGTTCTTTCATGACGACTGGCGAATAAAAAGCAAAAAAACTCTCAGACGCTCTGTTAATTGCTGCCAATCAAACAGAACATTTAACCTGAACTATATTATATCCAAACACATCGGAATGATAAAGTTAAAGATTAGAATATTAATATAAAACACTTAGCTGTAAACAGCCGTTAACCCCAGAGTTGCGAGGACGTGTTTGGACCGGGATGGCACTGTTCCGGCGCATTGCCCTCTCTACTGGACCCGATTCAGTACATAGATCCAAGAGGCTTCAGGGACTTTAAATCGTCATAGTAGCCAGTCATCGTCATGGTCCCCGAAGTCTCTCTCTCCTGGTTCTTCCATTTGGGGTTAGTTCTCCTGCAGGGCCAGCAGAGCCATCATGCAGCATTACGCACGGGGGGGGGGGGGGGGGGGGGGGGTCACGGCAGTGTTTTTGTTTACAACAATTTGTGATTGTTAACACCTTGCCAAAAGCACAGCATCAACTGTACCCCCCCACCCAGCGATACAATTTGAAGACAAAAGTGTAAAAGGCAAACACACTTTTCTTCATGCAGGTTTTGTCACAGTATTAACAGTACTAACAGTATTAAAGTTATGACTGATAACGAGGACATTAAGTGTAACAAATGCGCAACTTTGACATTTTTTTATACATGCACAGACATTTAGTTAGTCACACTGTGTTCTGCCGTTCTCTAATGGTAGGGTATTTTATGCTATCATGTATTCCATGGAGTCAGGCCCTCTCCTCTTCCTGCGCTCCGTAGCTGACTCTGTGATGTTGAGACAGCGCCGATTAAATATTCATAACAAATTGTGACTTAAAATTTGAGTTGGTTTTTAAAAGGTGTTTATGGAAAAATCATCACTCAGTACAAGCACAAATAACCCTGCTGGATTTATCTTCATTATAACGTGAATGATATGGAGAGAAAAAACATGTTAAAAATATTAAGACTAGTCATTATTCCTGCATTTACTTTCTGCAGTCAGACTTGAGGTCACCTCCTCACCATCTGCATCGCCAATTCCCGTTGTCTCCGAAATGTGCGTACGCGTGGGTCAGAGTTTGCGCACAATTTCAGCCCTGTTTTGAGCGTACGGCACGTTTGTAAATGAGACCCCAGGCAGTTTGATATGTACAGTTTAAGGTGAAAAAAACAAATCCTGTGTATTTTTGTTAAATTTCAACACGCACCTTAAAGTTATTGTTTCCTGCTGCAAAAACATACGGACCACTGTTAATGGTAAATTATGTCCTGCTGCTTATTATACATTTTTGTGAAAAGCAACAACACAAGAAATTGTTAAAGCACAGAGTCCTTGCTTTGCACCTGGTCTTGCTGAAATACAAATTTTACCGGGATGATGTATTATCAAGTTTTCTAAAAATCTTCGGTCTTCCATCTCTCACATGACATAATCATATTTTCATAAATGTGTCTATCTTCAACAAGTCAGAGACACGTTTCCTCATCACCCATCTGTATTAATGCAACTCTTGTTTTGCCCCCTTCGTGCCTAGTGAAGCATTGGCATACGGGCATATAGGCGCTTATGGGCAGGGTGTTATGTAAAAGCCCACAATGCAATTCAATACAATAAAATCTTCTATATGTATCTAAAATGCAATGTTGCAATCCACTCATCTGGTCAAAACATCACAAGGAAAGAGATAACTGCTCTCTGGTTTGAATAGCTGCAACATGCAGAACATGAACGTGACAACCTGAAATATCTCACAAACAGTCATTCTCATAAACACGAACCCATAATCCTGCCGTGCTCAGTTGACAATGTTTTTAAGGAGAGAAATAGCCTCCACGTTCACTCAAAATGATGAATTTAATAGTGGCTTGTGAATGCTTGGACCAGTACACAGCCGGATACAAGCATATTAGGATTTTTATAGTGTATGTGTCAATTCCCAGCCATAATTTTTTATTTGGCAAAGGCAGACATTGTCTTATTTTTATGCTGCTGACTTAGACTTTGACCTTAAAACCAAATAACTTTTAATGCAAAGGTGCCTTTCCCAAATTCCAAACAATAAATCCAGGCGTTGGGAAATGATGTGTGCCTGTATTTATCATCAGATTATCTGGTCTTCTACTGCTGAGATTATGGAGTTTCTCCCCTCATTACAGCCTTGACAGTATTCCACTGCCCTCTCTGGTTTAAAGTTTCCAGTCTGCACATTGAGGCTAAGACTTAACTGCATGAGCTGCACAGCAAATGTCTGTATGACGAGATAAAATCTGGAAAATATAGATTTCGTAGTAAATAATTGAACAAAAAATACATATATTGGATACAAGCACATCCAGGTGAAAATTTGCCATTTTCCTAATGTCTTAAAATCTTTTACGGACTTGTTCGAGATGTTTTACCGTCCATGGAAACTATCGCACCATCTTCTAAAAACACACAATGTTCTTATCATTGATTTCAGAAGAGCCACTGCTTCTAATAACCTTGTAGCTATACTGAAAATGACTTTGCTGTTACACTATCTTATCTCAATTCTCATTTGCATGCCTTTAAATGGAAATTAGGCTGATATTGGAGCCTGCACAATGTACACTTACCGAGCATTAACACACCAAAATCTATTACTCGGATATGCATGTTATGTGTATGCTAATTTGGTAGCACCTGACAATGTAGACTTGTATAGAAGAGGCATGTTGACGAAGAGGCGCCTTCAGTATTCAGTGAAGCGTGAAAATACTGCAAGAAATACACACATTCATACATGCACACCCGTCTCATTTAACTTGCCTTGGCCCTCCTGGGACTGGAAGTGATGATGATGATCTGCAGTAATTGAGGAAGACGTACTATATATTGAATGCAGTAGCAGAGAGGAGGAACTAGAGGGTGGAGGAAAGTGTAAACTGCTGATGCAGATTTCCTACCAAAATGCTTTTTCTAGAGTTGCCACTGCCCTTGACTTTACCCAAATGCTAAAAAGTTTGAGTTTTCTTAAAAAACTCTACACAGAAAACTCTTGTAATTATTCCTGCAATGCTTTCCTGTCTTTAGTTGAGTGGAGAAAATGGCTTGCAGTGCTACATTTTACAACTGAAATCCTACACATAAATTAACACAGCTGTAAAAGTGCATTTGCATTTCTGTGTGTGTGTGTGTGTGTGTGTGTGTGTGTGTGTGTGTGTGTGTGTGTGTGTGTGTGTGTGTGTGTGTGTGTGTGTGTGTGTGTGTGTGTGTGTGTGTGTGTGTGTGTGTGTGTGTGTGTGTGTGTGTGTGTGTGTGTGTGTGTGTGTGTGTGTGTGTGTGTGTGTGTGTGTGTGTGTTGGTGCATATGTAGATGTGGATGTGAGTCGGTGTGGTAGCCCACTCAGGGGAATGTACATTATATGCAAATTGTGTTAATGTGTATAAGCTGCTCCAGCCCATTCTCATTAGGTTTTCATTAGTCTCTTTTATGGAAATGCACAGTGACTATACTGCAGAGCATCATCTGCACCAGCCTGGCTGGCTGACAGTTAAAGCTGAGCTGCTTCCTGCACCAACACCTCGGCCCGTCTATGTCACTGAGCACATAGACAGACACATCGATTGGAGGAAATGGTATAAAAAAAAAAAAAAGTTAGTCTGTTGAGATTTAATCTTGTTTTCTTAACACAAATGAATAAACATAAAGGGAAGTTTTTTTTCCTTTTTCCCCTGAAGGAAAAAAAAACTCAGTTTTAAACCAGGCGGATCAGTCTACTTTGATTTACTGGTATTGATCAACCAACACGTTGGTGACAGCAGATACACAAAGATCCTTTTGTGATACAGAGCTGTAAAATTGCATAAGTATTAACACTTTTAAGCAATACTTCAATAATTTGTGCTTTTTTGTACTGACAGATGTATCAATTTCATTTCTGTTCGTTCAATGCAGAGGTACTCATGCATTTTTTTGTTTAGCCTAGAAAATAAACTGGAAGCCGGAGGAAACCGCGAGCGTAGCTTGCCTTCCGACAATCTGTGCATTTGAAATGTATTCAAATATGAAATGTTGCGTTTAAATGAGTTGTTAGTTTGCACATTGGAGCCATTCACCAACCAAAAATGGCTGCACACAGCATCTCAGGCGTCCTGTACCCGTGGTGATGGCCACCGTCTTATACCTCTGAACAAGCGGGCTCTTTTGTATTAGTGATTAGTTTGTTAGCTAATGCATCGCAAATAAGAACGTTTTGAATTGATCTGCTTGAAGGCGTAATTTTTTAACCTTGGCTTGCTAGTGATCCCATCTTCCCTTCTTTGTGCTAAGCTAACCTAAACATGTTGCTAACTCAGTTTTGAACACTTCTTCAATTAACCTCATCTGACTTTTGGTGTTGTGGTGTTTTACTCTCAGGTTATTTGGCACCTCTTCTATGCCTGCAAGCAATACTTTTCAAACAAATTGGACATTAAGATTCATGTTGTTGTCTCTCGTGCAGTTAATTGGTCCGGTGGTGGGTTTTCTCACTCTCTTCTCATTCACTCATTATTTCAAACATTCTACAAATTGAGCTAATGTGGGTGCTACAACTGAGTCTACACTGTGGAATACAATTAACTTAAATCACAAACTTTACCGGTCAGCCATGATAAAACAAGAAGAGATGCCTCATCTTCGCACTGTCCTGCAACATTTTGCCAACTGTGTAGTAATGGTAGGAATTATTTTAAAACTTGAACTTTTAATTAAAATGCTGAGACACTGTTGGACTGAGTCGGATGAAACTGTGAGGGGATATTAAATATGAGCGCTGTGTTCTCGTAATTAAAATATCAACACTGACTGGCCTGAAGGATGCCTGTGTATCGTTAAAAGTCCAACTTTCCAACACCTTCCTTGTTAAACCATACAGCAGGTGTGACCAAAACATAGACATCTAGCTGTCTGTGCACTGTCTACAGTGATACAGCCCAAAATTGCTACGCCATTCAGTTTTTAATTTAACCTTTAGTGATGACACATAGCACAGAGGTACCTGACAAGACATCAGTCTGACAGACATGTCAGCACTTCTGATTTAGTTCCAGCCCTCCTCTCATCCTATTTTAATGGCACAGAAGTAGGTCTATGTTTCAGTTTTTTTGTTGGTAATTAACATCGCAGAAGTATAAATTAGGGGCGTGTGGTACTGTACATGCTGCTGGGAGGATATGGAGGGCAGCAGGGGGGGCAGTAATCCTGGAGCATTGTTGACGATAAAAGTAAGGTGTGACTCTGCTTTCGGGCATCTCTTTCTCACATCCTCTTCCCTTCAAGAGAAGCAGTGTCGCGTGAAATTGGGATCTAAATTACGAGGCTGGTGTTCTCTGTGTGAGGGTTTTTAAAAACGACCCGCTTGGCTGCTAAGGACACCAACTGGACCACAACAGTCAACAGCAGACAATTCGAGAGCCTGACTTCAGTTCAAGACCAGTCCATTCTTGATAAACTGAGAGAACGTTTCCCTTTATCGCCTCGCCGAGGATGACTCGGTTATATCAGCTTCATCGCTGTCACCATTATCAGCTCAGGCCCATGACAGTGATGGTGACGATTTTAGAATTAGTTCTTAATCAGGGCTGGTTCCCCTGTTTGTCTGCTGCTTTCTCTGCTCTTCTTTTTCCAATAAAAGGTTGTCTTTATTTGAATAATAGGCCTCTTATCTCAGAGAATTACTATTCTGCTGGCCACTGCATCTCCTCCACCCCACGTCCTCATTATCTTTTGTCCTGGCCCTCACCTCTCCTTATCCCTCTAAAGAGAAAGTAGAGGTATTGGAATCTTAAACAAAACTCAGGCAATTTTGTTTTCTCATTTTGTAGTTTACCCTTCAAATTTCATCAATTGTGTCACCGTAGAGCTGCTTACATCTTGCTCGGATGGGTCCAGCGTTGCAGTATAGTGGTAGTGAGACGTTTTCCAAATATTAAACTTCCCAGAAATTAAAGCTCTTTGTTATCATGTTGATTGCTTGCTTTGTAATGAGACATTTTGGTTAAAAAAGTTGTACATTTTACTTTATTCAGTACTTCTATTGGTCATGACCTGATAAAGGCCAGTATATTAACAAAACATTTTCACTTCTATTATTGTTCCACAATGCACAAACCAGTTATGAAATGCTTATTCAAATCTATCTTATAGTCTTAAGGCCATGGTAGTCTTTTGTTTAACTTTTGCTCATTACTTTGGTGTATAACTTGGGCTTTATTTCCATATCTGAGGCCTCGGTTCCACGGGATATAAATATGGCATTGCACTCACAAAAGTATTGTATTGTAAGTATTATCAGAAGATCTGGCAGGTTGTAAACAAGACAACAGCTAAATCAAACTTATTTGGAAGAGAGAACAAAGGAATTTTAACATGATAACCCAAACTGTTCATTGTTAACATACACCACAGCTTACAGACCAACTGACTGGATCAACTTTGACCATCTGTACATGGTGTAATGGTGTAGTTTTGCATTTTTCCAGTGCACTGGGGGATTAGTTACAACATTATCCTCCGAATAAAATGGTTTAGTTGATGTTGCTAAATTGTCAGCTGGTTTGCAACCTGTGTGATGATTTGACTGTTGCTTATGTTTCCCCTTTTGGACCTATTTTTAGAGATCTTGCCATGTTCTGAGATGTTTTTCCACCTTTGTGCTCCTTCTCTGTCCTACATGCTGGACCTGTAAATCTGTACAAATTACACAATAATGAACATTGCCAGGTCATGGGTAAACTGATGATTAAACACTAATGTGATTTATATTAGAATAAATGTCAGGATCAGATGGCCCATCAGAACTGCACCAGAAATCCATATCAAGGCACACAAGGCTTCATAGATGTACAGCTAACATGCGGACAAATTTATCATTGTGATGGAAAACCAAAGGAGCCAAATATCCAGATAGAAAATGTAAGGGGTTTTACTTTCAACATTCCTTTCCTTGGGCTCTTGTAAAACACAGATCTGCAAACATTGATGGGTGTTTTTGTTCCTGAAGGAGCCAGTCAGTGAGTTCCTCAGTGCTTTGAAATGACTGATATGGGCCATCAGTTACAGGAAAATGTGCATGTAGTGATTTTGCTTCACCTCCTTGTCTCAGATGGACGTGTGCCCTCCCATATGTTTGAAACCGCCCAAATGTGGTGCACATAAATACCATAGCGAAAGTGCCAGCGTTGCAGCTCGGGCTTATCCAATTGGTTGATCGGCTGGTTGGAGGGTAGGAGGCTGAAAAAGCCATTTGTCAGCAGTACCCGCCACTCAAGCCAACAAGATGTGGACAAAACTCAATTTCAACATTAATGGAATAATACCACGGTTAATGTGCCGTCTACCGGAGCAGAACAGGAGGTCAACCCAGTGTCAAACCTTTGCATGTTGGGTGGAAGACCACGTGGGCACGTCACTCAATTCACGGTCATGGCTAATTCAGGTTTCCACTATAGTGATCTTGAATTTAAAAATAATTGAATTGTCTTGAGGTTTTGTACTCTTCTCCTTGCACTCATTTATTACCTGTCTTGTGTTGCCAAAGATACTAGATAATGCTGTATAAACCGCTGCTTTTCTCAGTGACCTTGTTCCATAAGATACCTGGGATATAATGTGTCTTTCCTCTCTTTCCAGGGTTACTTCTTGCTGTTTGAGTCCATGTTGGACTCTGTCCTGTATGCCAGAGACCTCTACCTGGCTGACGGTGGATCAGGTAGGTCCCATCTATTCTTCACCACAAAATGAAGGTAGCACAAATAATTGATACATTGGAGTTGCCAATGTCTCTCAGGTATATGACATATGCCAAAAAACTGAACAGAAGATTATTTTTTACTTAGGCATTGTCATGCAATTTTTCCATAATATAGTTTGGGAATTAATTCTTAATTTTAAGAGTGATGAAGCACTGCCTCCCAAGCTGTTTCTGTACAGTTTTTTGAAAATCAACCAAAGTGGCATGTGGAAGTGGGAGGAGTGTCGGGGGCGTTGCTTGGCATTGTTAACACTATAGTAACACAGACAGCCAAACCCATTCCAGCATATGGCGGATGTGAACATTCTTTGTACAGTAGATCAGACTACCTTGGGTGTGCTTCAAAACCCTCTTGTTCTGACCTGAATCAAAGGCTCAGTGCGGCAAGTTAACAAACTATCTCGTCGACCAGCTTCATAGGCAATACAGACTAATAAACACATATGTTACCTGGCTTGAGGAGCTGAATTCAAATTGAAAAGCTACCGTACTGTCTGTGCCAACACTAAACAGCTGTGAAAAGACTAAACTAAGGTGTACTACAGCATCTCCACTACCTGCTGCTGTTTAATTATCAGCTGATATAGATTCCACATCAGACCTGCCACCTCATGTTCCCCCTGCATCTATTACAGTGAGCTTCCCTGTCCTTCTCCACTATGGAAGCACTACCATATGGAGCATAACCCTTGAAAATCTTTGGTATGATCACATTTTTGTCTAAGTTGTCTAACTCTAGTTTCAAACCCCAAAAATGGCAATAAAGTTTTTCATCTGCAAATCTTACAACATTTATACTATTGATAGAATTCTCCACATACAGTGTACTGTATATCTACATGATTTGGTTTCCCCGACCCCTGCCTTTGAATAGTTGGGGTGATGCAGCGCAGTGTAAAACTAAGATTTCAAAATTTCATCTGTCAGCAGGGAGAAACTGCTCACACCAGCCCCCTGTGGTTATTACAAGTAACAAGTTGGGATGATTGAATTGGTTTTCCTCTAGTTCCCACTGGGTGTGTCAAATTGTACACGTCAATACAAGCAGCAAAGCATTGCAGTACTATCCAACTAGGTGTATTAAATGCACCAAAAACGTGAGGGAGAATGGAGGATTTTACTCTGAAACAAAAAATTGTATTTTTTAAATGAATGTCTGTGAGTTGAGTATTTTTTTTTTTTTTTTTTTTTTTAAGACAACTTGAGTATGGAAATGTCTCAGCCTTTTAATCAGAGCAATACTCAGAGGTGGGGTAACAAACAGCTGAGGGGGAGGCTCAGCAGCTCACCTCAACCCGACACACAGCTGTTTTAAAGACAACATGTCTCCTGTCTGGTTGGCCTGAAGGATGGGCACAGTAGGGAGACTTGTGGAGAGTAAAATGGGCACCATTTTTGCACTAGCGGCTTGGATTGATCACGTTGATGTCGGTTTGACCTCATATGCTGCCTGGGATTTTATTGTGAACCTTTTCAACAATCAAAATTACATTTTGGGATGTACAGTAACTCTAATTAGCACAAATCCTGACAAGGAAAATGTAGTCTATAAGATGCATATTTTAACTGTGATTTTAAAGTATTGTAGTCAAAATAATAAGACCAGAGCATTTTTTTGTGTGACTGTGGGTGTGACTGTGTGACTGTGACTGAGTGAGCGAGTGATCCCATTCCTGCCAGTGACCAGATTTAATGACTTGTGCCAACTAAGGAACGGTTCCACCACATTGCCTTTAGTGGCTCCTTGGGACACGAGGGAGAGGTCACACACACACACACACACACACACACACACACACACACACACACACACACACCACACACACACACACACAGATTGACAGCCAGAATGACCCCACCTATAGAGATGGATCTGTTAGCAAGAGAGATTGGACAGGCAAACGTGCGACCAGAGAAAGGCAGAAAGTGACAGGTCAGAGGACACCGTATGGTTCGTCATGAGCCTTTAACCCTGAGATCCCAGAATGTGCTGCTCTCTCTGGATCTACTGCCACTCAAAACCAGGAAAAATCGACTTCACCCAAGGGTGCTGCTTTGATATGGTTACATAAAATCAAAATGGGACAGTTTTTTTAAGCTCTGAAGCCTAAAACCCCAACTGCAAATTCCCAGTACAACTGATACATCCCTCCTTATATAAAAATGGAGACAATTCTTATTCTTGTCAAAAAAATCATATATTTAGGTCAGAAAGAGATTCATAATTTCACTAGTTCGATAAATTATGTTTATTTCCCATGCCTAATTCAGCATGCACGGTGCCAGGGGTTAGTTACCTGTGCCAGTTCTACAAGTCAAGACTCTTCCATGTTGTTGTTTTGCTGCACCTTAATGCCAAAACCAAGACCTTTTAAATGTACTGTTTGTTGATCCTAATACAGTTATTATGTCACATTAGATTTATCAACTTCCATTCTTTAGTTTATTTCCTGTGTGTGTGTGCGTGTGCGTGTGTGCCTGCGTGCGTGTGTGGCCGGCCCTGCAGCGCTGCTGTATGTGTGTTTAAGTTACATTAGAAGAGAGCTACAGCAGCTCCCTCATTTTCCCCACTACATTAACCTCCCCTTCATCCTTAAATGTGTCCCTGCCTGGCACAGCGTCCAGGGAAAAGGGATCTGTTTTGTCCCATGCCCCCTCCCACACAGTCTTTCCCTCTCTCACAGCCGACCAATGGGGGAGATGGACTGAACAAGAGTAGGGTGGTGGGGGTTGGTGGGGGCCATGACAAACGGGCTGTGAGCAGCGAGTCGAGAAGGACGCAGATGTCAAAGCTATGAATCTGGGGACGACCGTGTGCCCCCCACCAACCCCCACCTTCTTCCTCTTTCTCGCTCTCCAACCACAGCACCCCCTCCACTGCCTATTCATCTCTCTGTCTCTGTGTTCCCTGTATTTCTTTTTCAGTGTGTCTCTCAGACGGTGTGTGTGCGTGTGCACTGTCATTAGGTGCGGTGACACTCACAGGGTCACAAGCAGGCTTCAGCTAATAATGGGAGACCATGAGTTGCCAATCACTATACTGTTGCCATCCATTCACACACTTTATGGTCAGATGTGTCAAAGGTTATGTGAGACTGAACACTAACACACATGCCAGGTTAAATAAATAACATGCTCATTGGAAGGCTTTTTTTTTTTTTTTTAACTATAAAAAAACAGTGGCAGTAAAAATATTTGAAAGATTGGGCCAGCTTTGTTTCACAGCAGTTACAGTGAATCCAAATTTTCTGGATTATTCTTTGTGTCTTCTATCCCTCCTCTGTTTTTTTCACCTGTAAAACACCTAATAACTTTTGTTTTTAAAAAGTGCAGTAACAATGAAGTTTATTAACCTTCTTTTGAAGGCGGAAAAGGTATCAAACAGTCTACAGGAACTTGTCAAACCACTCTTGCATCATAATCTGCTTTTCTGCTATACATAATAAGATATTTAACCCAGTCATTTTGCCAAAATATGGATAACTATATCTAAAATATAGATGGACTGATTTCAATGGGTCAGGCTCATGGTAATATCTGTGCTGTGCTGCTGATCAGCTGTTAGCTAGACATAGCATCTGGTAAGCTAACAGATGGAGTTTAGGTTAGCAGGAATATGGAGTCCAGCTAAGCACCTACTGTATTCAGATGGAAGTATCTGATAAAGACCCTACTAATATTTTGCTGACTGTTGTTGCTTTATGCTTATTGGCTGGCATGCTATTTGAATTAAGTGAATACTGCTTCTAAGAGTTATTGCTGCTGCTTGCTATTGATAACTGCTTACAGTTTGTGCTGTTGCTGCTAACAGTTTGTCAAGGCTGTCTGCTCTAGCTTGTGCAACTTTCTTACTATTTCTATCTCCTATTGCTGCTGCTATGTATGTAGCTTTATGCTTAAGCATTTTACCTGTTCTCATATTTTGTGCACATAAGTTGTGGCCTATTTTTTAGGTTATGTAACCTTGGTTCCTATGGTGGCAAGTTAGTCAACTATAACTGACTACGCAATCTAATCAAGCGCAACGCACTTTATGAATTGTTATGTCATATTAAGAATATTACATGGCAGTCAGCCAAACATCTAGCCAGACATGTAAAAAGTACCACAGACCCATACTTAAGTAAAAGTGCAAATGCTCTATCAAAAAAGTGACTTAAGTAAACGCTGAAGTGCTCTTTAAGCACCCCACTTAAGTAGAAGTACTAAAGTATTCACCATTTTTTTGTACTTAAGTATTGCAAGTAGTTCATTTTAAAATGTACTACTTGAGTACTGAAAGTAAAAGTACAAGTATTGTGTTATGTAGTTATTAAAGAAAACTTTTGAATATCATATTGTTAGTTCAACTTTTTAGTTTGTAGTAAGATGGTGCATTACAGGGAGTCACAAGCTGTATATTGCTGGATATGAATGAAGTTTCTGAAATAAACCCAAAATAAGTACATTAATGTCACAGCTGTTATAACTATTATCTGATTTAACAGTGGGTTATTAATCACTTATTAACAAATACTGAAATCAAATGTACAACGTACAAAAAAAACGTATCACACACTAACTAGTAACATGTGTGATGTTGTGGAAAGTTAGCAAACTAGCAAAATACAGATAAACGTGAAGAAAAAAATATCTGCTTGACAACTTATTATGGAGCTGGGAACAAGCCCAAATAAGCAACTAAACTTTAGAACAGGGTGGGCAATTCATTTTTACCGAGGGCCGCATGAGCAACCCGA
>NC_045733.1:29216634-29216837 GCF_008692095.1 Etheostoma spectabile | reverse complement strand
AGGGCCACATCGACAATATTTCAATTAAATTTTGCTCAATATTACTTTTGATATACCGTAAGATAAATAATAATAATAATTTAATTCAACTTAACTTCATACAAAAGCAGATTGCTTTTGATGGTTTTATTTAATTTATTTTGTGAAATTAAAATGAAATTAAAATAAGAAAACAAAAACAATCATTGAATTGCTGATTGAAA
>NC_045733.1:29212418-29216624 GCF_008692095.1 Etheostoma spectabile | reverse complement strand
GGGGGTGTGAAGTTTGGTAAAAAGTCCTAGTTGGGTTTGCAGTTTTACCATCAACTATCAACCTCCCTTGCGCGTCATCAGACAGATTCCGGTATTTCTCCTCGTGCTTCGTCGTGTAGTGGCGATTCAAATTATAATCTTTAAACACAGCAACCTGTTTACCACAAATTAAGCACACGGCTTTACCTCTTGGCAGTCCATGTCTTGTTGAAAACACGGCATTCATCATCAACTGTTCTTTTTTTAGCATGAGCGGACATCTCTGGGGTAACGGGGAATCACTTGTCGCTGTGCACCTTCCCTCACAGGTTACGCACGGACATACGTCCATAAATAACACTTTTCAAAATAAAACCAGGACAGTTGTATTGCACGCACGACATAGATGTTTTTTTTTAATTTATTTTGTAATTTGTGATTGCCCCTGTTCACCTTCACTCACAATCACGCACGTGCAAACGTCCACACGGAAGTAACACAAATAACGCTTTTCAAAACAAAAGCAGCACCGTTGTATTGCACACTCGACATAGATATTTTTTAAATTTATTTTGTAATTTATGATTGGCCTCACGTGGGCCAGACAGGGACCCACAAAGGGCCGGATGTGGCCCGCGGGCCGTAAGATGCCCAGGTCTGCTTTAGAAACAAGCCCAAAAGAACTGCGACTATTAATATTTGTAGCAACTTTACAGGAAAAACTAGCCCTAAGTCACTTATAATAAGCGGACTTGTCAACACTGAAAGAAACGCGAGGCGACCTCGGGGATTTCTTATGTAACTTACGCAACTAACGTAGCAGAAACTACACACACTATAACCTACACAGTCTCAGTAAGAAGTTATGATGCAGCACATAAAAAATGTATCCGAGTAAACTCATCGAAAATATGTACTGAAGTAAAAGTGGAAGTAGGACAAACATACTCCAGTAGAGGACAGCTAACACCTTTTCAGCTCTATCTGCTATTGCTACAGCTTACATCTGCTACCCAGATTAATGATTTTCAACCATCTGATCTATTGTCTATTGTATATGTTGTATTCTATCTATATTCAGCCTGTTTGCATTGGACAAGTTGCCTTGCTCAATGAATTCTCTCAGGAGACGTTATAATAATGCCACGGTCCGGTATATTCACAGTAACAATACACTGCAGATTTTTCTTTCTGGCCCTCCTGTTATGAACATCTCTAATTGGTACATATTCTTTCATTACTTCTAGTGGCAAGAAGTTGTAAAGTATGTTAAAATATTCCCATGAGCGTGTTCTAATCTCTACTTTAGGCCCTAGGCCTCTATGTTGGCTAATGTTACTTCACATTAGGGATACCAATGGCTTCAAGCTTCTCAGCTCTGGCTTAATCACAGCATATTAACCATACAACAAAAATCTATTCAAATGTGAAAACACTATAGAAGGACATTAAGGCTCATGTATAATGCTCATTTAAGACATGGATAATGTTCATTCAATAGACACTGTTATGTAATATGAGGAGTGACCATAATCACTGCCTATGCTCAGTCTTCAAAAAAAAGAAAGAAAAGGAAACAAGAAAACACAGTTCCCCAGTGAAAAATAGTTTTTCTGAGGCTAAATCCAAAGCTTGTTTGACCAAAAATACAACCAGGGTCATTTTCAGCAGCAGTCATTTCTCTCAGGTGATAGAGACACTGTCAACTGTGAAACTATCTGTTCCGGCTACTAGCACAAACTTCAAAATGATTCCAAATCATGTGTTTTCACAATAATTTAGAATCTATTCCCTCCTCCAAGTAAGTTTGTTAAAGGCCGGAATCGCATCATTTTTGTTCGTTTCTCTCTCTCTCATTGTTTACCACAAAGCATAGTTATCAGTGTATTTAAGAGAGGGCGCTCAATCAAGTGCTGGCAGAGTAACAATATTATTGATGCTGTGCAACTTTCATTAGCCTGTCTACCTTAAGTAATGAAGGGGATAATGGACAAAAAGGATGTTGGTTTTTGCTCTTGTCTTTGTGTTTGCTTGAAGAAGAAAATGAGGCGGCCATTTTTATCTCCACTGTTGTAATGTAATTTGTGCAGCACAGAAAGTTGACTCATTCAACTTGGAGTGCCAGTGAAATGGCTCCCAATGAAATTAAAGTTCTTCTAGGTTCATAGTATCAAAGAGACCTGCCCACAATGACCATCCCATGAAAAATGGGCAAAACGTTCTCTGTGATCACAGCCTCAGGGGCCAATGAAAGCATTGACATGAATGTCTGTTGATCAGATGTGTTGCGTATGTGAATGCAACCAGTCCATCTCTGAGATTTCACCCACTTGTTTTGTTTGGGTCATACACTATCAGGTAAACCTACCTTTGTGTACACATGGTCTGGGGATGTGTTCATACAATTCTGGGGATGTGTTCATACAATTATATTTCAGACAATACCATGCCTTCAACATTGTAGCTGTCTGGGGAGGCCCTTTTACTGTTTCTACATGACCAGATCACTGTGCACAAAGCCAGGTCTATTAAGAAAAGGTTTTCCCAATTTGTACGTGGAAAACCTTTCTGGCCTTCACAGAGCCCCGGCCTTAACCCCGTCCAACACTTTATGGGTCAACCAGAATACCAACCTAACAGCTTGACTTCACTGATGCTCTTGTGGTTGAGCGGGAGCAAAGCCCTGCAGTCAGGTTCAAAAATCTTGTTGCAAGCCTGTTCTTGAAAATGTAATCTGTTTTATTGTGTTACCATAGTAGTGCTAATAGGACAATATGATTTTGAAAATCCCCATATGGTAATATTTGAGAGGCAGGATGAGAGAGAGGAGGAACATCACACACCAGTGTTGGAGAAGTGGCAACCGTAATGAAAGTTTAGGCGTGAGGCAAGATAGTTGCACACTCGTAGCAATGATGCAAATAATGATTTAATAATGTACCAAAACTATTTGGATGTTCGCATTTTATCCATCAAGTGTAAAATATAAAGTATTAAAGTAGGACAAAATGGTCATCAGGCCATGTTTTGTGCACGTGATGGTTACAGTCATTACAGCAGCATCATGAAATTAATGTGAAGCTCCACACCCACAAGGTGTTAAGGCGTTCTCTGATTAAATTTGTTGAATGGTTTTCAAGCCAATACATTTGTTGATATTAAGCACGTCTCAGCAATGAGAGAAGAAGTTTATAGGACCAGGATCTGTCCACCCTTTCCTTTAGTTAGGATTAATGATCTTTAGTTTAGATGAAAATAAGTCCCTGAAGGGATTCACTCATCGCTGACCAGGCAACCGTGCAATAGTTGAGCCCATTGAAACTGCATTACGAGATGAAATGACCTCCAAAATATCGACTTTACTTGGTGCTCTTGTAGTGCATTGTTCTGAGGTTTAAGAAATAAGAAGGTTCAATTTAAGTGCATTGTCAATTGGGCTGCAACTAACAATTATTTTCAGTGTCGGTTCATCTGTCATTCACTTTCTCGATTAATCGATTAGTTGTTTGGTCTAAAAAATCAAATGGTGAAAAATGTTGATCAGTGTTTACCATAGCCCAAGATGACATCCTTAAATGTCTAGTCTTGTCCAAAAATATGTTCAGTTTGCGATCATAGAGGAGTGAAAACGTCTCGAAATTCTTCAAAAAACAAGAATTAAAAAAAGAAAGAGAATATTAACATTTAAGAAACTGGAATCAGATATTTTTTACACTTTTTTCATCAGAAATGATTAAAAACCGATTAATCTATAATGAAAATAGTTTTCAATTATTTTAGTAGTTAACAACTAAGAGTTTAATCGATTAATCTATGCAGCTCTAATTGTCAGAACACCTTGCTTATAAAACCGTTTACGTAACAGATAATTAAAAGACTATGAATACAAATTAGCACAGCAATAAGTGCAGAAAGACACGGATGCAGAAATAGATAAGTCAACTTTCCGCTGCTCAGATCACTGACTGCAAAAACTATCGGAACGAATAACAGAGAACTAAACTACAAAGCAACACAGGCAGGGACTGAGGAAATGTCTACAAAAGCAGCATCTTTGGTGACAAAACTTTCCAGCCAAGAGTCCAGCTCCTCCCTGGTCCCAACGAAGCTTCTCTGCCGGTTTAGAGAAATACTTTTTTAATTGTTTGTTGCCGGCGACCTTTCTTTGTCCTTGAGCTGGCTGACATCGCTAACATTGCCAGCTCTCTCTCTCTCTCTCTCTCTCTC